>NC_132999.1:20896185-20978685 GCF_048564905.1 Vicugna pacos | reverse complement strand
AGAACATTGAGAACGCCAGCAGTCAGACTGAGGAGGAACGGAAGTCAAGGCCTATTTAGTCCAGAAACTGGATAATACGCAAAGCAAAAGCCTAAATCACGTCATTCACAATTTTTAAATTTTAAGGTTAAAATAACGTACTTCCTTCTGCCAGACTCCGCTGCGCCCCCTGCAGTGTGTGAAGGGCAACAGCAGCTCCTGTAGTTGGCGTGTGATGGCTGCCTCTCTGATTTAAACAGAGAGGTGTTGCTGGTTTTCAGCGCAATTAAAATTGGTTAAAAATAGCAAACAGCCATGTGGTTGGTGCAGAGTGACTTGAGCAGAATTCAGCATTGGTGTTCCTATCATAGAACAAAATCTGTGGGTTGCCAAGTGGATTGCCCTGGTGACACTCGGTGTACTGCAGCAGCAAGTCTCAGGCTCCATTGCCAGTGAGTGGGATCCAGATGTGTGAGAATCTGGGTGGTCCTGAGAGACTCCCCCGCGGAGCGCCACAGTCACGCTGCAGCAGCTGGATGGATAAAGCTGGTGCTTTGGAACAGAAATATCATGGTCCTGAGTCAGTGAGATTGTGTGTTACAGTGTTTTCTGCTTCATAGATTGATAAGAACATGGCAACCATGTTCTCCACGTTTACAAAGGCAAAAGCATTCTTTTTTTCTGTCTAAAAATTTAATTTAAACAATAGGATAAAAAATAGTACCTAACTCTGGATTGTTTTAATCCTTAGCCTATATATTTCAATTACAGGAACTAGAACTGAATTAGTGAGTTTTATTATTTAAGAAAAATGAACTGATGATTGAGGTTTTTTCTTGTTTTTTTTCAGGTTTAAAAATTTTCTTTCCCTACTTCCAAATTCCAACTCTTCACCCCTAACTCATGGAGAGGTGGTGTGGTGCAACCGTGCAGAACAGCAGCTCAGGGAGTGGCCGCCATGTATGAGGCACTGGATTAAGCGCTCAGCCTGCATTAGGTCATTTCATCCTCACAACCCCAGTGAGAAAACTGAAGAGGCAAACCAAGGTCTGCTCCCAAGACCATCCGACTCCGAAACCTAGAATGGGCTGCTCAGTTGAGGACAAAGCAGTAAGTATGAACTGACTAAAAGCAAGTAAACTTTGTTCCTTTTTGGCAAAATTATCAAAGGAAAAGTGCAGAATTTAGGCAATAAGAGATCATGTCCTTCTCTCTCTCTCTTTTTTAAAGTAGAATTTATTTTTTACAGTAGTTTCAGATTGACTGAAAAAGTAGGAAAACAAAGTTTTATGTTCTTTTTTCATATTTTTATGTACCTTTTTTGGCTACAACGTTAAAGTACTGAATATACAGATTTTTCCACCAAGAGTTTTTTTTAAAGTGGAGATTTCGGAAGCAAAGTTTTCTGATTTTTATAGTAGTTTCACATTCCAACAGTGACATTTTGTTGATAAGTTGTGTCATAATTGGGTGTGTGTGTGATTTTGAGCTTTTTTCCTATCGGGTTTTCTTGTTTTCATTTCTGCCCTCATTCTGGTATCTGGTAAGCAGAGCCTGGACAACCAAGAGTGGAACAACTTGGGATTTGGGTGCCAGAAACTTTGGTTTAAATCCCAGTTCTCTCACTTATTTAGCTGAGCTGGCTAACTTCTTCATGAGACTCGGTTTCCTCCTCTGGGAAATGGGAATAATGAGAACCAGTCAAATTAGAAAAGGATGTCACTGTGGTCCATAAAGTGTTAATCAAACATTAGTTCTTATGATGAGTACCCCTTCCCCCATGAGATCTGACTCTAGGCTAGCAATTTATTTTATAAATCACAGTTTATATATTCAAATAAGCTATGTCTCTAGAGAAGAAACTAATGAAATTCATAACGTAATGGGTGGAATATTGGTTTGGGGACCAGGCAGACCTGAGTTTGAATCTTGGCCCTCCCACTTAGCAGCTACGTAACTTTGAACTTTGCCTCACCCTTCCCACCTTCTCAGATTCCTCAGCTCTAAAATGGGATCACATCACCTAAATTACAGAGTTGCTTTGAGGATTAGATTTGATGTGTGTCAAGCATCGAATACAGTACCATCCACAGAACAGGCCCCAGTATCCCTACCATTATTATCTTGGGTCTTCTGGAGTCTCAGATGCTCCCTGGAGTCTCCCAGGGACTGAGTATCTTTCAGTTAGCTCTTCATAAATATTCCTATTTTCCTAAGCACATCATATCCAGTGTAGCTGCAATGGCATGGCACACTGTACCTGATTATTATGATTAATTTTTATTTCACTTTTTTATAATAAATGAATTTGGGTTTAAAAAAAAGATAGTTATCTAAAGCTACCATTGTTTTGTCAGTTTATTTGCAGAGTGCTTTACGAGTCACAGCTTAGGGAGCCCTTGTCTCTGTCGGAACACGCCCTCCCCAGCTTGCTGTTGTATCTGCTGAGCCATCTCTGACAAGGCCTATGGGGCTCTGCTGAAGCGGCACTTTCTCAGGGAGGATGACCCTGAGCCTCCAGACAGGTGGACCTCACTTTGCTCCCAGTTCTTATGTCATAACACTTACTGTCTTATAACCACTTCCTAAATGCCTGCTTCCACCGCAGACCGTAAAGCCCCATGACACGAACAATTCCAAACGACTTTAAACGTCAGTAACTTTCCTGTGCAACCCTGGGGTGAGATACTTTTAGTACAAAAAAAGCTACAAAAAGAATCTCAAATGATTTCCAGGAATCACACTGTTGTTGGTACTGTTGGTATTGTTAATTGTGAGACTGTTGTGTGTGTTTTGGGGGAAGAAAGCTAATTCAGAATTAAGGGTCCCTGTAATTCTGTCATTTTTGGAGTCGTTGAAAATGGAGACTCTCAGTGTGGGAAAAAGGAGGAAAGAATATCATAGTTTAAATTGGAATTATCAATATGAACTCATAATTAATTTTATTGAAAAATGTCAAACTCTGTTCACTGAAAAGGCCTAGAAACAATGACAGCCACAGAAATAATGATCCACTCCGAGGGCTCAGACTGAGGTGCTGAAAAGCTATATCTCACTAAAGGGAACCAGGGCTCCTTAGAGAAATGGCTGACTCCAGTTTGGGGACAGAGAGAGCGCATGCTGAGCCTGTCACAACTTGTATCAGGCAGCGAGGGCGCAATCAAAACCCACCAGGGTTCCATCAAAGGGGCTCAGGAGCCAACTTGAAGAGGCACCTGGATAAGGATGAGACAATTTAAGCATTTATATGGGTAATAACCACAGTTGATTGAAACCCATCAGATGTATTTAAAAAATCATTAAGTTTATAATGATAATAAGAAAGAATGAGAACAAGAGAA
Organism: Vicugna pacos; assembly: GCF_048564905.1. Lineage (NCBI taxonomy): Eukaryota > Metazoa > Chordata > Mammalia > Artiodactyla > Camelidae > Vicugna > Vicugna pacos. Next base: position 20,975,365 of record NC_132999.1, on the reverse strand, counting down.
ATAGGGAATGAAAGAAAGGGAGGAAGGGAGAAAGAAGAGAGAGAGAAGAGAGTGAGTGAGAGAGAAGAGGGAGGTGGGGAGAAAGAAAGAAAAAGGGAAAAAGCAAGCAAGTGAACAGTTGGTCACCATGGAAAGATGCTAGTCAACAAACTCATTATTCTGAAAACTGAAAATAAAAGGGAAAAAAATCAAGCATTTATTTTGCCTTTTTAATGTGAATTGTACCACTGGGTAACCAAATAGAAGATAAAGGAAAAGATTCTTTTTATAAACATATTTTAGCTAAAAAAGTATAAATGACAGTCTAGACTGAGGATGTCACCATTTTGCAACCACTAATGAATGAACAGACTTGGGCCTTTATTAAGCTGCTAACATCACAAAAGAGAGACACTGATATGATGGGGCTCCTCGTGGAAGAACACTCCTTGCCAAAAGAAATTCAAACCTGAAAATAAAAAGCAGATCCCTGTTTAGACCTCATCTCCTATGAGGAGCCTTTCTTTGCCGCTCGTGGAGGTAACTGAACACAACCTCTTCTGTTCTACTTTCACAGCTTAGCCATACATTCAGTTGTTGCACAGACATTCATTCACTTGCTTGTTGCATGGTTTCCTTGTTTCTACTCTTGTCCTCCTACAATCTAATATCTACTCAGCAGTTAAATGATATTTTAAAATGTAAGCCAGAGCATGTCCCTCTTCTAGTCAAAATGTGCTAATGGCTTCCCATTAACCCTTGAAGCAAATCAAAGGCCTTTACCATGGCCAAAGGTCCTGTGCAATCTGGTTCAAATTCATCACCTACTACTCTCTCCCTAGTTCACCGGACCTTCGTGCCCTCCTGTCAATGCATGGCGCACACTCCCAACTCAGGACCTTTGCAGAGAACACTGTTTCCCCCAATATCTCCATGGCTTGCTCCCTTACCACCTCCCAGTCTCTCCTCAAATATTCCCTGACCAGAGGGACTTTCGTTGACTGTTGAGCATCCTCTATCAACAGCAAATGTGGTGATTTCTATTCCCTTTAATCCACTTTATTGTTTTTTGTCAAAATTATTATCACAACTGTATCATATATTAATTTGTTTATTATCTCTCCCCCACTAGATTGTAAGCTCTAGAGGCAAGGACTTTATCTGTCTCATTCATTTCTGTATCCCCAGTGCCTAAATAGTGGCTTTTAGATAGTATATGCTCAGTAAATACTTGTTGAATGAATGAATGAGAGTATGCATGAGTTGGGGTGTGTTGCATTAAGCAGCAGTCTCCCATAACAGCTCTTTGAGGACAAGGAGTAGGTTTTAACCAGCTTTTCACTGTAGCATCTTGCATGATGCCTGGCACTATGTAAGTCCTCAGTAAATGGTTTTCATATTATTAAACATGTCTTTGCCTAGTAATTTGTATACCTCTAGCTATAAGGACTTTTTTTTTTAAATGCAGGTATTGGGGATTGAACCCAGGACCTCATGCATGCTAAGCATGAGCTCTACCACCGAGTTATACCCACCCCCGACATTTCTAAAATAGAAGATTTACATTTTGTGTGTGTGTGTTAGAGGTCTCACTGGATCCTCAAGCTGTATTTTTGTAAGGAAAAAGCATCAAAGTCAAAGTCGTGTAAGAAATAAATCATCCCATCATGAAAAAATAGAGTGAGTTCTAAAGACCAATAAAGGCCCAGCCAAGGAGCATGGCAGTATTTGCTCACACATTACATAGGATGTCGTGTGAAAGCTGGAATGTACCACGATCACTCGTCTTGTGGATCCTGATACGAAGTAGTTAGTGTCTCTGAGAAGGTGTCCAGCGGAGGTAGGTGGGGAAAAAAGGATCTTCTTCAGTCACACTCCATTGGAGCCACTAGGTGGTGCTGTCAAAGGCAGTGTAGTTTTCATTTGTGGATTCAGAGAGGAAATATCTTACTAACTTTTAAATTAACTGGCTTTTATTTTTTTTATTACAATAGCATAACATACTTAATGTAGACCATTTAATAAATGCAAATAAGCAAAAAGAAGAAACACTCACCCAAACGTTTCCAGAAGGAAACTATCCAGAAGGAACCACAGTTAGTAACGGTATGTATACTCTGCAATAATTAACAAAAACAATAATAGTAATGGCTTACATTAATCAGGTGCTTGTTATGTGTCAGACATGTACCAGTGCTTTATAGTTATCAGCCTTCTAATCTGCCCAGGAAATTTCTGTCTATACAGTCACGTATGAGATAGAGTTACACCTACATTGATAAGTATATCATATTCACTTTTATTTGATAACTCGACACATAGTAAGTAGATGCTCAACAAGTATTAGTTGAATGAATTCTTGAGAATTTAATGAGACAATTAATGAAAATTACATGGCCCGTGCAGTCATTCGATAAGTAGTAGCTACGTAATGCTATATGTATTAACATTAATTAGTTAACAAAACAACCCTGTAAATGTTCTTTGTTGAAGTTGTCCCTAAGAGACATAAGCTTAGTTGGTGGAGTGACAGAGTAGTAATAATAAGTCCAAATTCAGCTTCTCCTTTGGCATTTTTGCCCCTTTGTCATCTGCACCTGGTCTAAAGGTTTGCTTTGGGCTCAGAGGGCCAAGTCCCAGGAAAGGAGAAGCCTGAAACATAAAGCCAGCCTGGAACCCTAGAGCTTCCTAGTGGCTCTGCTAGCTAGGGTCACGCCGTTCATGGGGCTCATAGGAAAGAACATGGGTGCTGGGGTTGGTTCGGGACACCTGTCCCAACAGAATCTCTTGGAATCACTAACTAGTTAGCAAAATCTGTTTTTCTTCCACCTAGATCTCCATCCTCCTGTCTCTCCCTGCCCACTTCTGTTTCTATACCATCTGAAGTCACTGCAAATTGATTTAGTAAGCACTTCTGAGTTACTGTGGGCAAGGTACAGCGCTCGACATGTGGTGAGGGGGATGGGACAGAGAGATAATGATGCCTCTACCTTCCAGAAGCTTTCAGACTAGTAGAGAAGAGATGAAAAGCATCAGTCCCCAAGGTGAGTAGCTCCTTCTAATTCTCTTGACTTCAAATCAGAAAAAGGAGACAGTTTCTCAACATGTGACAAAGGGCCATCTGCATCAGTTTCACCTGGAATGTTTGTTACAAGCACATCTCAGAACTACTGGATCTGAACCTCTTGACTGGGGAGGGACAGTGCTTGCAGTCTATAGGCATCACTGGTGTTCCGACACCAGCACTGACGTTTGAAAACCGTTGGTGTATCTCACCAAGATGACTGCAGACAGTAATGGAGACTGAAGGGAAGGAGCGTGTGTTTAACTTGCCTACTATGTGCCAGATCCTGTCCCAATCATCTTATGCCTTTCACCTTACTCCTCTAAAGAATTCTGTGAGAAACTATCACCACCATCATCATTCTCCTTTAATAGAGATGAAGGAACCAAGTACAGAGAGGGTAAATAATTTGCGCAAGGTCATGCATAGAAAGTGGCAGAACTAAGATCTGAATCCATGTGGTCTGACTCAAGAGCCCATGACTTTAACCTTTAAGGTCCATGCCTCCCCTAGAGGGCGGGATGCCTACGCGAAGAACACGGGCAAAATGATTTATCTTGAAATGTAACAACAATCAAGAACTATTGGTACTTTTGGGGTTTTTTTGCAGATACTAACTACTATATATAAAATAAACAAGTTTATACTGTTTAGCACAGGGAACTATATTCAGTATCTTGTAGTAGCCCATAATGAAAAAGAGTATGAAAAAGAATATATGTATGTCTGTATATGACTGAACTCTTATGCTGTACCCCAAAAATTGACACAACATCGTAAACTGACTGTACTTCAATTAAAGAAAAAGATCTGTTGGTTCCTATTAGTCCCTTAAAATCTAAATTATATGGTATTGTTTTTCAGAGTCATGTAGATAGGTCGTAAAAAGAACACGTAAGCAATCTAGGAATATCTTTTCAGGATAATTCCATTTACATGTGTGACCTCATCAATCTTTGTGGCAACTCTGGAGTAACTTTTGACTCAATTTAGAAATACAGAAAGTATTCCCAGAAGGTGTAAGTGCTTTTTCTCAAGGGCGAACAGCTATTAAATGGTGGAATCAGATCTGGTTTTATCCAATATCTGTTGTGTCAATGAAGGTGCTTTCAGCTACAAGTAACAAACCTCAATACCAAACGGCATGAATGATGCAGAAAGGGGTCTCACAGGTACCGCACATGTGGGCAAGTCCTGATGCAGGACAGGTTGCAGGGTGGGCTAATTCAGAGGCTCAATTATGTCGTCGTGATCTATTCAGCCATGGTATTTGCCCACATGTAGGCAATGTATGGGTTGAATTGTGTCCCCCCTCTCAAAAAAAAAAATATGTTGAAGTCTTAACCCTAGTACCTCAGAATGTGGACCTTATTTGTATACAGGGTGATTACAGGGGTAATGGAATTAAAATGAGGTCATTAGAGTGGACTCTAATCCACTATGACTCTTATAGAAAGAGGCTATTTGGGCCGAGAGGCCGACATGCACAGAGGGAGGACAAGGCGAAGAAATGCAGGGAGAAGATGGCCATGTGACTGGAGAGATGCCCCTACACACCGAGGAACACCAAGGACCGCTGGCAAACACCGGAAGAGGCAAGGAAGCATCCTCCCCAAGAGCCATCAGATAGAACGTGGCCCTGCTGACACCTGGGTCTCGGGTGGCAGGGTATCCTCGCAGGCGGCTGCTGCCAGACCTTAGAATCTCCAGAGAGAAAAGGAGAGCCCACTTCTGTGGTTGGCAAGAAAGGAGCCTCAGCCGACTTCCTCTCGCACTTCCCTGGTCAGAGCTCCACGCCCTTTCTCAATGGCCAAAGAAACACAGCTGCCCACGACCAGTCAATCTGCATCTTAGAAGCAGAGGGGTCAGATTCTCCTGAGGTTCGTGGCTGTGTGTGGAGAAATGGATTCCCGAACACAGTCAGGTTCTGTTGGGAAGGAAGATGGGTGGGGAGGAGGAACGCCGGGAGCCACTGACAGCCTTCATGATATTCTAGATTTTACCCATCATGCTACACCACCTTTTTTTTTGTCCCAGTCTCTCTCCATAGGATGGGAATGGCTGCTTTTGTTTTACTTGGAGATGAGAGAAGTGAATTTGGATTTACAAGCTAATTTGATTTACATAAATATTGTTCCTTATAGAACCTGAAGCCCAGTGCTTATCTCAATGCCCAGAACACAGTAGACTGTCAGATGGCAGGTATCATGGTGCCCCAGGGGGAATTACCGTGCGTTGCTCTTTTAGGGTCTCATTTTTGTGAGACTATCCTGTTGGGTGGAAGGAGTGAGGAAGGGGCTTATGGTTATTTTGGACCTAGGATTGCAAGAGTAATTAGGAGGATACACTCACCTCCGTCCCTCACGAGTTCCTTCCTTCTGCTTCATAAGAAGAAAAGCAGACGTACAATTGCTTGTGTCAGTCTTCCACTCAGGACGTCCTACAGTTTCCTTGAGGTCCTTATGTCTGGACATCTCTGTCTTTTAAAGCAGACCCATTCCTTAGTGCAGACATAAGGAATACGAGATCCATTAACGGGTCCTGAATATGTTGGGGGAAAAATATGACAGGATAAGTATGATGTAATTTAAGTATTTTGGCACAGCAAATGGAAAGAAATTACATTTCCTATTATCTTCCAACAGTTATTGAAAATGAAATGAAATATATTCTGTAGTCCCCCCAAAAGTCAAGGTTTTTTTTCCCTTTAAATGCAATTTCTTCTGCAGTTTGTTCATTTGGTATGCATTCCCCTCCTTTCACGACATGGAGGCATTCTGTTATGAAACATTCAATGAAAAAAATGGACAAAAAAAGTATACTACTTCTTTAAAATATATTGCAAGAATACTCATTTTCAGCTTTTTATTGCAGCACTAGCTGGTATTCTTGCATGCAGTTTTGTAATTTATTCTGAACATTCTACTTAAACCTTTTTTCAATAGCATGATTTTATTAGAGTCAGCTCACTGGACTTTCCCAAAAAGGTATTTAAGATCAAATAAAACCAGTGCTTGGAAAAATATCATTACAATATGAAAGCAGTTACAAAAACATTAGTACTGCAAAGTTTTATTTCAAATGGCTGAGCTTGCTGTACCCCGGGTTATGGTACTTCTACTTCTGCAGACACACTTACTGGGGAAATGGAAAAAACTGTCATCTTAGCAGTTTTTGCACATGGTGGGGAGAAGCGGGGGGAGAAGGAAAGGGTATAAAAATTTAAAGTGAGGCTGCAAAATTTTTAGGTGCCAGCACTAATGGTAAAAGTAGGTCGTCCCCCATTCCAAACCCCACCTTCCTGGCCTATGCTTTGCAACCGCCCTCCACTTCTCAACTGCCCTCGAGGATGTGCTAGAAACCTTTAACTTAGCCTCCTACCCAGAGACCAAGTGCTGTCTTCTCTAAAATATGGAAGGAACTCTTTTGGAAATATGGGTGGATTGATTATTAAATTACATGCGTCAGAGCATTATCTCCCTTTTGGGGTTTTGTCCCATATCTAATAAGCTCTTGTCAACATGGAGCCTTATTGGTCAAATGATGTCTTTTGGCACCTCTGCCTGGCTGGGCACCAAGTCCACTTCTGAAGGCTGAGTCCTGAAGCGCCTTTCCAGGGGAGCTTTACACTCAAGCTTGGTGAGTCCCCAGGTCCCAATGGTGAGATGCTGCAGGTCTTGCCCCCTCCCTCAAGTGCAGTTCCCACAGCCATCCCCACGCTCACCTTGAATCAGGCCAGGGGTGACCAGCGCTCGCTCTCGTTTGACTTCATAACTGAGCACTGAAGACAAATATGTTTCTTATTCAGCTGTGACTATCTCCCTCCCTTCCCTGGTAACGGACAGCTGGTGTGGCTGGAACTCCGCCTGCAGTGGGAGAGAGTCAGTCGTGTCCACGGCCGCAATTCGATGGGCTTTTATTTTTTTCCCAAGGAGATTGCATTCAATTAAAATCTGATGTTTATCAGAAAAAAGATGTCATTTGTTGTATTATTTTCCAAATCGCTGCTGGATCAGGTGTTTATATTTTAGAGAAAGTAATCTACTATTGATTGTGTGGCCCCAAAGATATGTTCAGTAAAGATGAAATAAATCAGCATTTTTAGATATCAGTATTTTCATGTGGGTGATTATTAATCCACATGCAATTCTATTACACAATGTTTCCCTCATCCCTTTTCTTGCAAGCATCAAATCTATGGCAAGGCCCCTACATCCCTTAAGTTTGCAGATTAGGTGGTTTCTATGTGGACTTTCAAACGTGATTTTTAAATTGCGAGTTACTATTCATATTACTTTTCTAAGGAGAAATATGCTTAAAAAGTAAAGTCTTTATTGCTTCTTAAAAGGCCTAGCACTCTGTGATAAATTCTCATATTTTGACTGTTAATATGTTTGAATGAAAATTATTTATACATTTGGGTGAGGTTGAGTGGTTTTCATTTGATTGCTGCCTCTGGAAATGAAAGCAGAGTAGCAGGAAATTTACATGTCATGCTGTGATGTATACCCAGATTATGAGATGACTGTGCGGCAGACGAACCCCAAGTAAAATCATTCCCATCAAACTGTGACAACTGCAATTCCTGACAAGGCCTCTTAGTTTTGGGGGCTATTATCATTGTACAAGAATATAATCTATTGACAGCAGGGCTGTTTAATACATTTAAAGGCAGACAGTGGAAGAAATCTTAACTGTTTTCATTCGCCACTGCACAAGGGTGCAGATCAAAAGTGAATTATATTTAAAAATATGCATGTATGATGATAAGATGCATGACATTCATCAACCTGTTTAGTCATGGTTAGGCTGAGGTGGGGAAGAGCCAATATTACTGCCATATGTGGTCTGAAATAGAGACGTGAGACTGGAAATTATATCAGTGCCCAGTCAGAGGGAGCATTCGGGGGAGACATTCTTTTTTTAATCCCCGCTCTCTGCCTGTCTGAGCACCGAGCGCCGTCCCCGTCTGGAGCAGTGACTTTGGCTCGCACGGGCTACGGGAAGGCCCCTGTGTCTCTGCCCTTCTGTGCGGTGAGTGTGCTTGTGCCACTCTGCACGGGCACTGTGCTGGTGCCACGGGTGAGGTGGAGGTGAGTAAATCATGACTCTGGTAGAAGCTCATAGTCAGAGTGACACTGACACGTGTGCTTATGGAGCAAGAGTGAAAACGAGGGCATAGGGCACAGGCAATATCTCAATGGACTGAGCGTGGAATTGTTCAGTCTCAAGGTTCCAAATTACATGATTGGGATATTGATGAAGAGGGGCTGCTTAATTCCCTATCCTGCAGGTGTGCAGGGGGCAGAGAGGGCTGCTTCAGGTTTTAGGGTACAAAAGCTCACCCAGGGGTGCAGTGGTGTTGACGTCCAATGAGAACAGCACTGATCTTGGTCCCTTTTGGGAGAAAATTCTGGCGTGACTGTGAGGTGCAGTGTGATTGTCCATGTGATGGGGCTGCAGATAAACTGCAGGGAGGATTTTACACTCCCAAGTTCATTAAGACTCTGCAAACCACAGCACAGAATTCGGTCATTTTTTAAAACAAAAGATGTGTGAGGGCAGTTTTTTAAAAAATGGAATGAAGAAGCCTGATGAATTAATGGCATTTTCCCTGGAGGAATTAGTTCATCAGCTAATAATCAGTTCATAAGATTAAAATGACTTTGAGCGGAGACAGTAGAAGGAAGAACCAAGGGGGTGAAAAAGAGTTAACAGGTTCAAATCTCAGCTCAACAGCCAGAAACTCCTGTCCCTATCCACTGCTTTGGAAAAGAAAATGCTGAAGAAACCACACCCATCCATCGTTCCCCTTAAAACCTGCCCTATTAGAGTGAATGCAACATTATTATTGGTGTCTATTCCAAAGGTTAATCATGACAAGAAGCTCTTGTCCTTTGCAAGGTTTTATAAGACTGTCCTGAGAGAAGCAAGAGTAGGTTCCCTAAGGGCATGAAACACTGGGGAGGCCCGGGTCCCATTCAGAGTCACCAGGCCAGGACTAAGGGATTATTGGAATGAAACTCCTCCAGCGGCTGGCCCAGGCTCCTTGATGATTTCTTACTGAGCTGGGGCAGCCTGGGAAGAAGGGAGATAACTTTCTCACTTAAAAGAAGGAAGTGAGCAAACAGAAACTGTCCATGTCCAAGGGCAGCAATCCCGCTGACCCACACTGGGACAAGGCAAGGTGGCATCTCTGAGTGTCAGAATGGGGCCTCTTTCGTGGATGATAAATGTTAGTTTGCATTAGCAACTATTGACTGCCTACTGTGTGTCAGGAATGCCCTGGGTCCTGGTGTCTCTTTTCTCAGAGAGCTCACAGTATCTGTATCATATAGATAGATAAGGGGGCAGGATAATTTGAAAAGAACTCTCTGTTTTTCAGTCTTTGCAGTGTCTACACCATGTGCCATGGTGACTGGCACAGGGTAAACATGCAATAGGGTATTTTCATAAATTTTTTGTTTTAGATTTTTTGTTTTAGATTTACAGAAAAATTGCAAAGATAGCATAGAGTGCCCACGTACCTGGCACCCAGTTTCCTCTGTTATTAGCATCTTACATCATTATGATACATTTGTGTACAATTAATGAACCAGTATAGACATAGTGTTATTAACAAAAATCCCTCATTTATTCAGATTTCCTTACTGTTTCTGTCCCAAGATCCTACACTACATTTAGTGGTCACATGTCCTTAGTCTTCTTCTTGACTGTGACAGTTTCTCAGCTTTTCCTGGTTTTGATGAACCTGTCAGTTTTGGAGGAGTCCTGGTCAGGTCATTGAGATCTGGCTAATGTTTTTTTCATGATTTGACTGACATGATGGGTTTGGGGGAGGAAGACCACAGAGGCGAGGTGCCATTTCCATCCCATCGTATCAAGGATAAGTCCCATCCACATGACTTATCACTGCTGACGCTGGCCTTGGTCACCTGGCAGAGGTGGCATTTGTCAGGTTTCCTACCCCCCCCCACCCCATCCGTGCTCTCCTCTCTGGGAGGAAGTCACTACTTCAGCCCACACTTCAGATACAGTTAGCCCAGGCTGAGCCGATCAGATTCCCTCTTCCGAGATTTGGAATTGGGATGTAGAAGCACTCGTCAGTCCCCTGGGGTTGCCTGGGTGTGACAAGGGAGTGGGTGGCCGTCTCCTGCCTTGTTCGTGGAGAAGCAAGGAATGGTCCCAAGAGCGAGAATAAAGGATACAACCGAGAATGGAGCCAACGGGATGCAGCCCGAGATGGGGGAGTGGGAGGACCTGCCTTGCTGGGGTGCTTCCGGTACTTAGCGCCCATCCCCTGGGAGGCCCAGCTGCACTTCGTACTTTGGGGTTCTGCAAGGTAGCCACAGATACCTACAATAACCCTCCATGTTTCTAAAAAGATAATTTGCATAGCTTTTGGTAACTCATAATTAAGGTTGCCTAAAATGTTTTCAGATAATTTCTAAGCCACCATTGTACAGAAAGACCAACATGCTGTTTCTCCACCTGTGAGATGTGCCTCCTGATGGAGGGGTAGGTTCGGGAATCCAGGCCCCCCCTTGCCAGCTTTGGGACCTTATTCAAGTTAGTTAGACCTTGACTTTGACACACAAAACAGACATGATAATACTCCACAGGGCTGTTGTGACAATTAAAGGAAAGAACGTGTATTAAGTTCTCGGCAGAGTGATTGGCGTGTGATTCTCATCAGCATCTGTGACGCTCCCCCACTTTCTCTCAGAGGTCGGTCCCTCTGTGAGGCGGTCCTTGAGCGCTCACCTGGGCTGAATGTCAGATGCTCAGAAACCTTGCATACTGTCTTCATTTCACAGTGTAGATCTCACCATATTACAATGATTTCTTTCTTTGTCTCTCGAACTAGAACACGCATGGGGCTCGGTATACAAAGAAGGTGCCCGCTACGTGTTGGATCAACGAATAAACACAGGAAAGTATGACTCAACGCAAATACTTGGTAGGCACTTGCTGTCCTGTTTAGAGGCGAGGACGCCAGTTACAGGTGAAAATGTAAATGAGTAATTAGTACCTGACAGTTTGCAGCACGTGATCAATACGTAAGTGTACTGCTTGCAGCAAATGTGTGAGGGAGAGAGGCAGGGTTTTAAGCTCCATATCTGCCAAACGTGGAATCTGGGTATCACAGACTAAATGACCTGCTCATGGTCACCAGTCCACGAGGAAGCAGAGAGGGGGCAAATACGCAGGCCTTGGGAGTCCAAGTTTAGCGCGCTTTACACCTTGGAGGCATCCGTTTGAAGGACTATTGTCTGCCCGGGATTCCCTTAGGTTAGGATGTGCAAGTGGCAAATGGGAGTTGCCGCTAAGAAGAGGGAGGAGGGTAAGAGGGATGTTTTCTTGCTGTGAGGGGCCCATCAAAATTATGGCTTGAAGCTTATTTTTACAGTGCAGTAGCGTGCCCCGTCTCAGCTGAGCAGAATCCTGTGAAACACAAGTTTAGCTCAGCAGAATTCATCACCAGCTGAGACTTAAAAATGTGTCTGAGCTCCGTACTTATTGAACACACACGGCGTATGAATATCAAGTTATTCGGCTGTGAAATAATATCAACAAAGTTAGTTATGTTTAATTTAACTGTTGAATGGAGGTTTAGCAATTTGGGACCGAAGCCTCGATGAGGAATGGAGAATGGGCAAATCAAACACTAAATTCCCTTCCCCTAATAGCCCAGGCTCTGCCGAGAGGAAAGAGCTGATCCGTGCTTTCCCACCTCTGCCTGTCATCATTAGACAGCGAGCAGTACCTGTCCTGGGCTTTTCTATTTTCCCTAATCTCCTCCAGGGAAGAACAGATTGCAAACAATCTCAGGCCCCAAAGCCCCAGGAGGAGCCCTTTGAAAGCCAGAAAGTGTAAAGATCTACTCCCATTCCTTTTCTTAAATACTTTTCTAGGAGGGCAGTTGAAATAATCTTATCTGTATATACTGACATGATATAAATTGTGGCTTAGGTAGAAAGAGAGTAGGGCGGGAGGGGGTGTAACCCCACAGTGAGAGGCGTTGTCTGTCTCCTGTCCTTTGTAAGGTTTAATGACACAGTGTTCCTTTTCCTCCCTCCCTCCTCCCTTTCCTTCCTTCCTCCCTTCCTTTCCCCCGGCCCCCTTCCCCCTCTGTCCTTTCCTCCCTACTTTTCTCTTCGCCTCCCTCCCTCCCTCTCTTCCTCCCTTCCTCCCTTCCTTGCTTCCTTCCTTCTTTCCCTGTGTCTGATGAAGTAATTTCCATTCTGGCCCCTGAATGGGAGTCAGTAAGGACACATGTGGCATTTGGGCAGGTCTTCATTAAGCAGCTTTCCTCTGCATCAGAAGACTTTCATCAGCTTTGGCCCCTGCCCACCAAAGGCAACAGCACCCCAGTAAACATGGTGACAACGGAAAACATCTCTGTAAGCTTCTTGATTTGAACCACGCTTGTTTATCTGGTTGATTTTCATCCTCCAGGAAGCAAAAGGAGGAAAGAGTCCTTGTGAAAGTTCCATGATGTTTATTTAAAGAGCTGAGAATCAAATGGAGTGGAATTAACCTGATAGGATGTGCGAAGTGCCCAATTTCCCTTGCCTGCCCCAACCCGATCGACTTTTCCAGAAATTTCTGGACCTAGTATTGGCCATAGAGTCTGGTCAAGGATTCATAGGTGGAAGTGTGCTAAGGACACTGGAGAAGGCTTGGCCTTTTCCTGATAAAAGGGAAGGATAGAGGTGGTACACCTTTTCCCTTGTCTTCTTGCCTTGCATGTAAATGTGATGGTAGGAGCCACAGCAGTCATGACACAACCATTAGGAAAAAGCTGTTTGAAGCAACATTAGTTATTACCTATCTTCAGACTTCTTGTTATGTGAGAAAAATAACCTCCTTTCTGTGTAAGCCTCAATGGCAGCAGAAAGCATTTCTAATTGCTACAGCACCATATTTGTAAAGGTTTTGTAGTAATATAAAAATATTTTAATGATTTAATATTGGTGAAAAAGCAGGATGTGTGTGTGTATGTGTGTAGTCAGAATTCCACTACATAATCCTTCCTCAAACTCTACAAAAACTTATTCACAGAAAAAAATACAGAAACTATTACAAATTGTTGTTCCTACTTTGCAAGGTGTGTCTAAGAATTGTTCTCTTTACACTTTTCTATTCTATATTTTCCAAATTTCTTTAGTAAATCTGCATTATTTAAATTTTTTATTGAAGTATAGTTGATTTACAAGGTTGTGTTAGTTTCTGGTGTACAACAGAGGGATTCAGTTAGATATATATATTCTTTTCCATTATAGATTATTATAAGATATTGACTGTAGTTCCCTGTGCTGCACAGTAGGATCTTGCTGTTTGTCTGTTTTATATATAGTAGTTTTTATCTGTTAATTCCTAACTCCTAATTTATCCCTCCCTTCCCCCCTTTCCCCTTTAGTAATTATAACTTTGTTTTCTATGTCTCTGAGTCTCTCTCTGTTTTTAAAGTGAATTTATTTGTTTTTGTTTTTTAGATTTCACATATAAGTGATATCACATGATATTTGTCTTTCTCTGACTTCACATAGTATGATAATCTCTAGGTTCATCCGTGTTGCTACAAATGGCATCATTTCATTCTTTTTTATGGCTGAGTAGTATTCCATTATATATATACCACCTCATCTTTATCCAGTCATCTGTCCATGAACATTTAGGTTGCTTTCACATCTTGGCTATTGTACATAGTGCTGCTATGAACATTGTAGGGTGTGCATCTTTTTGAATTAGAGTTTTCATCTTTTCCAGATATATGCCCAATAGTGAGATTGCTGGGTCATATGGTGAGTCTATTGTTTAGTTTTTTAAGGACTTTCCATACTGTTTTCCATAGTGGCTGCACCAAATTATATTCTCACTGACAGTGTAGGAGGGTTCCCTTTTCTCCACACCCTCTGCAGCATTTATTGTTTGTGGACTCTTTAATGATGGCCATCCTGATCAGTGTGAGGTGATACTTCATTGAAGTTTTGATTTACATTTCTCTGATAATTAGCGGTATTGAGCATCTTTTCATGTGCCTATTGGCCATCTGGATGTCTTCCTTGGAGAAATGTCTATTTAGGTCTTCTGTGCATTTTTTGATTGGCTGCATTTTTTTTAAACAAAAGAACTCTGTGTGTGTGTGTGTGCTGCACATACACTGAGGGCTAACGCAGTCTCTGGGTGAACTAGGAGAAGAATGGTGTCTTGGGACACAGGGAGCAATCTCCTCACTGCACTCAGCTCCATCATGTGTGAGCACAGGGCTGCGGAGGCATCTAAAACTCAACATGAGGAAGAGTAGGTGAGGTGCTGAGATCATTCATCTTTGACAATTAAATCATGAAGAAGAGAAGCATAAGTACTATCTTCAAATATCTGATGGACTCTCCTGTGGAGATAGGTATTAGTTCATTCTGCTCTTCTTTCCTTCGTTCTAAGTATTTGCTGAGGGCCATGTGTCAGGTCCCCCGCAAAGCCCTGGGTCAAACATCCAGGGTCCTTGCCTTTATAGAATGTGTAGTTTACTAACAGAAATAGTCATTTATCAAATAATTACACAAATATACCCCTTCAAGTGATGATAAAACCTGTGAAGGGACAGTAGAGGAAGCTGTGAGAGGCAGAAATCTGATCTAGTTTGGGGAGTTAACAAAGACTTCCCTGAGGAAGCCTTGTTTAAGTGAAAGTTTGAAAAGCTAACTAGAAAAAGTAGGTAAGAAGAGAATTCTGGGCAAAGGCATTTGCAAAGGTCCTGGGGTCAGAGAAACAGAAAGAGGGCCCCTGGAGCACAGAGCATGAGGGCTTGAGCAGCATGAGATGAGGCTGGAAAGGATAAGGATAATTATTCTGACCTGTAGGCTCCCTAAGATAAGACCTCATGTTGGGCTTCAATCAAGGGAATGATATGACTTGTGCTGTGAAAGGCTCTCATCTGGCTACTCTGGATCTAAAGCGGTGGGGTTGAATACAGGACCCTCAATCCTTCATCCCTCCGAAAGAAATCAATCTGTGGATGAAAGGAGCAGGAGATGGATTTTGGCTAAGTATGAGAAAGAAACTTTTTAATTACGAGATAAATAGTAACTCCCACATGTTCAGCTTTACTAACAGGGAGGCACTGTGCTAAGTGTTTACAAACCTTAAATTTTTTTTTCATTTAATCCGCACAACCATTTTAGGAGGTAGAGACTACTGTCATCCCACTTTACAGATTAGGGAATTGAGGCTCAGAGAGGTTAAGTGACTTACCCAATAGACACACAGCTAGTAAGTAGTGAACCCAGTAGTTGAGCTGAGATCTGGCCAATGTCAAAGCCCTTTCTTCATCACTAAGTAACACTGCCTCCCCCGACAGAAGGAGCTGCCATCCTAAGCTGAAAGCAGTAGATGGATGGTGACCTCCTTGAAGGGCTCCCCACACTGGGCAGCGGGGTGGGGGGTACAATGCCTGACCTGCTTCACACTCACTGGGAAACTGAACTGTGGGGGAAGGAGGCATTTTCTTCTTGTGTCCTATTTTAGAGAGCTGAGGATGCCTCTGTCCACCTTCCTGGCTAGGATCACCACCCCGCCACTGCCAAATCATATTCTCCTTGTACCTCAGAGACACCCTCTTTTCTGCTGTCCTTGGAGAGAAGCCGCTGGCCAGAAGGCCAGCTCTAGGGCGCTTTCAGACTCTCCCGGAGGCTCCCTTGCTTTCTGCTTTCTCCCAGGCACTGGAGAAATGCAACTTCACTTTGGAACCGAGAAGATGAAGATGAAGCAAAGCTCACGAGCATGGACCTTTTGCAGCTCTAAGCCTGTGCCAGGATCAACTGCACAGTTAAGGAACCACAGCCATTGCTGTCAGGTGTGACTGATTCTCAGGAGAAGGGTGAGAGATTAAGAAGTTGTCAGGCATCTTTGGGCTTCTTTTCTGAAGTCACAGAGCAGCTGCTGCTCGGTAACAACCCTGAGCATGATGAACATTTGGGGAGAAGGGGTAATTTTTAAATAAAGAAAAATGCTCTTTTCTGCCAGAAAATTTGGCCACTAACTTCCTTTGACAAGTGTAATAGACGGTGGTAGTTTTGGGGGATACATGGTGTAAAGTAAAGCAAGAGAGGTAATAAGCAGCTTGGCATTTATTCTTTATGTAGGAATATTTGTTCCTCAAAGTCAGACTACGTGGAATATTAGCATTTGAATAAATTATTCAGAACCTTCTAGAGAAAGCAAGGGGAAAAAATCTTTTCAGCATTATAGCATGGCAATCTACAAGGTGGTAGAAAAAGAAGGCTGTCATTTTTTCTTCAATTACAAAAGGCAAATATTTATTATTTATAAGTATTCGCCTTGTATAGGCTTAAATGTTATTTATGAACCTGTTGCACAGTGATTTTCAATGTAACTCATTATTTTTAGCCTTAGGGTGTTGTAAAGGAGCATGGATATATTTAATGACACTCTGCTAGTCAGCGCAATTACACTGTAATCATTATGTAAAATGTGCTATTAATTAAACCAATTTCTAGTTAGAACATTCGCTTCTGCAGGGCTTAATCTTAATCTTCAGCAATCTTTCTCTCTGTTTTTCACCTATTAATTATATGATTACTTTTTAAGTTAATATGATAGAATATGTTTTTATTTTTAAGCTTACTACTGTCAGTTAGGAATATTTATCAAATGGTGTTTATGAGTCAAAGATTTCTTTTGCTTGAATTGATTTAAAAGGTTTTAAAAGCTTAAAAGATTGTTTTTGTGAAACTGGATATTTTTTATAAATCAAACTCTTATATGTTCCCTTTTCTGCATAAGCAGCATTATTCACAAAAATCCTTAGTTTCCTGACTTACAAAGATACCCAGTGTCATTTTACTTGAGTCATTTCAGCATCGAGCTTATGTTTTTTAAAATGTCCTTTTCTTCTTGGAAGGTGGTAAGATATGGTACTTCCATTTTACGTTAGCTTTTTGTTAAAGAATCTCAAAGTAGGTTAGTTAGTTGGTGTTTCTGGTGGGTGGAGGTGGTAAATAGCTTCTCTTTCCAGGACTTCCCACTACCTCTCTTCCAAAAGTCTTGTAATACCTCTACTGCTGTGTTTTCAATAATGAGGATGGGAAATCTGCTTCCTAATATTTACTAATGATTCTTGCTGATGAAGGTTATAACACCGTTTCTAAAAATAAAAAACGAATTCGCCCTTCTCTCTCTCTCTAGAATGACCCCCTGTGGAAGGGAAGTCAGAAAAAAAGGAAAGGAGTAGGCTTAACTATAGAGAGGCCTGGCCAGTGGGAAACTGATAATGTTTTCTCTCCTGTGTTTGCGCACCATTCACCTCCTGAGAGAGGAAGTGAAGAGTTTTAAAAATCCTGAACAGTTGAATAGAAGTAGGGGCCCACCCTGAATGCACAAGAAAATAGATCCCAGAGAAGACGCTTTGGAATGACAGGTGAAAGTCCCCAGGAAGTTCTCCATGACCTTCACCTTTGTCCTTTAGGTGAAACGAAGTGCTATATAAACCTGTGCAGGGATTACTTTGGTGAGAGTTGGAAGATGGAGGCTCTTATCAGTCTTTAAATTCCTGCGTGCATCCTGCCCCCTCTGAAAGGCGTGAGGCTAGGTCTTCTACAGCAAAATGTCTAGCGTTTGGCTCCATGAAAACCCTTCAGAGGGCCTGAGGATCCTGATTGTCCCTCAGTTCCCTGATGAAGTGTTTTTCTTCATCTTGCTTGCGGCCTGGACTTGACACTGGCAATATCAATCACTCCCTCCAGTGTATTAACATGGCTGCACCTGCTTAAACCATCCGTGTGTTGTAACTCAGAAGAAGTTGGGAATCAAAAGCAGAGTTATTTATGTACTTCCTTAACTTGTCCCTTACTACAGAAATTTCCACCGTGACACCATCTACTAGGGAAAGGGATTTATCTGTCGATGTGAGACCCACTGAACCAGTACCAAATCCAGCCAATGAGGAGGAGCTTATGAAGAACCCAGCAAAGCCCTATGGCCTTGTTTCCAAATGATGAATTTCCTCTGGTTGCTGGTTTTAGTTACAACCTAGACTTGTGAAAAGTTATGTGGTGTCAGTGCCAGAAGTCCTCTGGCTAAAGAGGAAAGGACGTTGAAAGGGGGCTAGAATTTTACACTGGAATTTTCAGTTGGAGCCACGTTCAAAAGTCTTTTTAAAAAATAAACTGATTAAGAACTTTGTATCATAAAAAATGCCATAAACAGTGATAACATGGGGGTAATATTTGCTTTGTATGTGATAGACACAGGGCTAATGGGTCCATATACAAAGAGCCTTTACAAATCAATGAGAAGGTGACTAGCTCAATAGAAAAAAGGAGAGAAATAAAAGCAAGAACACTGTAGAAAAAAATTTAAATGGCCACAAATGCATGGAAAAGATACTCAGCTTCACTCCTATTTTATAAAATATAGACCAAAACAAAGATGCACCATACTCTTCAGAGAGGTAATACTTAAAGTTTAATGATACTGGAATCAGAGAGAGTGTGGGGAAATGGACATTCCCATGCAGTGTGTATGGATGAGAATTAGTATGGTCATTTCAGGTGGGAATTTAGCAATAACCAGCAAGATGTAAAATGTACACACTTTGTCCTTACTCCATGCCAGGAGAGATATATTTCCACAAGAAAACAACAATATATGTATAAAGGAATTTATTGCAGCCTACTTTGTAATTGCCAAAAACTGGAAATACTTAAGTGACCATAAGAAGGGGATGGTTAAATGTCATGGTACCCCTATACAATGGAATACATTGTAGCTACCGAAACTAATAAGGTAGATGTATATGTAGAAATGTGAAATAGTTTCCACAGTGTGTGACCTTGAGCAATAACTTAATCTGTGTCTCAGTTTCTTCATACATAAAATAATAAACATTAATAGTAGATAATAAAATATAATGACTAATAATTGAACATTAAAAGCTATAATAATTATATTGATCTCAAAGGACTATATGAGAAATAAATATAGTAATATGTATATAAAATGCTTAGACTAGCTGGCACATAGGAGATATTACATGTTAGTTTTGAATATTATTGTTGTTACCTATTTTTATGGGAAAAAAGCAAATTTTGAGAAGGAATGTGGATTGTCAAAACACTTGTGTAAAACAAGAAATGTGCAGACATCTGTGGCAGGATACACAAAGAGCTACTGACAGCGGTTAATCTAGGGAGCAATACTTCCACTCGGCACTTTACACTCTTCTGTGTGAGCTTGTATTGGTTTTATAATAATAAAAAAAAATGCAAAAACAAAACAAAAACCAAAGAGTGTGGGAATTAGGGATTCAATCAAGAAAAAGACAAAGGAAAGTGTTCTTCCGGCAGGCATACATCATTCATTAATTCAAAGAACATTTCTTGACTGTCTGCTATGTGATAAGCACTGATTATAAAAGGTGAGTAAGATACATGATTTCTCACAAGTGCATTGTTTAATGGGGGAGAGAGACACTTAAGAAAAATATTCAAATTGCTGAGGGAACCCAGAGGGGGAGGTAACTCACTCTGGTGGGAATACCTGGCTGGGCTTTGAAGGAGGGATAGGAGTTTTCCTAGTGAGCATATGAAGTTGAGAAGGCAAACCCAATAAATGTTGAGAGAAATCAGAATCATGATTGTTTCTGGAATAGAAGTGGGACTGACTGGGTCACGGGCACAAGGGAACTTTCTGGAGTGATGGTAAGATTCTATATTTTCCACAGTGGTGTGGTTTATGTACGTATATGCAGTTGTCAAAACTGACCAAACTGTTCAAGTAAGATCTATGCATTTCACTATATGTAAGAACACTTTAATTAAAAAGAAAAAACATAGGGAAAAAGGATGAGTGTATCAATGAATGGATAGGCGCAGAAAGGGAAAGAGAGGTGCCAATGTACCCAAAGAAGTGAGTGACTTCCCTGGCAAGGAAAGGAGAGGGAAGACTGCATTGAGGGGGCAGAAGTTCTGGGCAGGAAGGTGCCTGGCTATGCAATTGTGCAGGATAATCCAACCCAACTGAGGGCTTCAAACACATCTGATTGGAAGGTAGTTCACTCCCTACCTTCAAAGAGCCTCCATTTCAAAGGAGGGGAACTTGCCCATTCAGGGGGGGAATGCCTTGCTCTGATTCAGGCCCCTGAGACATGGAACCACCCATACCGGTGGGTCCACCTCTGCCCACACCTGTAGGAGAGGCTCCATCACAAGGTCTGCTGACCTTGGCGTAACGATGGATGTAATCCTCATGTGAGGGTGGCTTGTCCTTGAACAATTTCTCCAATACATTAAGCACAGCATTCTTGGCTCATCTCGCAGGTGTGCGCACACATCTTTTTGTTGCTGCTCTTATTTCATGAGTGAGTTTTTATATAGACCACAGTGGGATGAACACTCCTCTCATTTCTGAGCCATCCTGCACCTGGACTCCCTCTCTGGGCCTCAGGGGAGTCAAAGCAGTGTTTTCCAGTTTGAGCTCTCCTGGTCCCTAGAGGATTTGTGTTTGTTTTTCTGGTTTTTAAATACACTTTATTTTTTAGAAGAGTTTTAGGTTTATAGAAAAGTTGTACAGAAAGTGGGGTTTACATATTACACCCCCCAAGTTTCTCTTATTATTAATGTCTTAGATTGATATAGTGTCTTTGTTATAAGGGAAGAACCGGCACTGATACATTATTACTCATTACAGTCCATACTTTACACTAGGGTTTACTCTTTATGTTATACATTCTGTGAGTTTTGACAAATGTGTAATGTCCAGTTGCAGTACCATACAAAACAGTTTCATTGCCCTAAAAATGTCCTGTCCTCTGCCTATTCATTCCTCCCTCTCTGCTTCTACCTCCCAAACCCCTAGATTTTTTTTTTAACTTTTCCTGTCGTTTTGCCAGAGAGGGTTTTTAGGTTTTTAGAAAGATTGACAGTCTTAGAAATCTTCTGCACAGATTATCACAATACAAGGTTTTTAATGCATCTATTGTCTCTTTTTAGATTGTATTCTCAAATATTACAAAGGTAAGGAGAGTATTTACATTATCCAGTTAATATAATACGTAAACAGATATTTATTCATTGACTCCCTTACTCATTCAGCAAATCAACCAATGTTTATTGCATTTTTTTTTAATGTGCTGGGCATCACAATGCATCAGAGGCAGACAAAGTAACTCACTCTGTAGGAGACAGGCTCCAGTAGGGGGTCAGTGCATCGTGTTAATAAGAACCACCGTTGATGTTGATTGAACACTTACTATGTGCTGCATGATGCCAATGCACTTGAGGTGCGTTATTGCATCTAACGCTCACAACAAAACCGTGAGGAAGGAGGAACTATGATTATTCCCATGTCAGACTCAAGGAAACTGAGTGACTTGTCGAAAGTCCCACAGGTAATAAAGAGTGGAGCTGAGACTTGACCGCCTCCTCCATCCGGTCCAACTCCAAAGTCCACACTCCTAACCAGTATTCTGTACTACTTAAGAGTGTGGCCATCCTGGGTTCAAATCCCTTTCCTGGCTATTGACCTTGGATAAACAATTTACAATGTTGTAAAGGGTCAGCCTAGTCACCCATTTAGCCGGAGTACCCTTTTTCTCATTTCTACCTGGAAAGTCATACTCTTCTTTCCAAGTATAGCTCCTGGAGAAGCAAGTCTACCTAGGCTCCCCATATCCATCTGCCCCCTAAAACGCTGACTGCTCCCCTTCCCTCCCCACCACGTGGCTTGTCTGCCTGAGTACACGCCATGGCTCTGTGTGGACCACTTTGAATTCTGGATGCTCATGTGTCTCTTACTTTGCACTAGTATTTCTCAGCATTTCTCATATAATTTCTACTGTATTTATGCATCACCTATATATTATTTTCTTAATCTCTTTATTTGACTCAACTCATTTTTTATTTGCTAACCCTAAACAAGTTTCCAGCAATCATGAGTGCAAAGGGCTAGTTATATATTTTTTCTAATATGTATTAAAATACTTAACAGTTCGTCTAAAAAAATCTACTGTGTTATCTCAAATTATCTCACTACCACTGGAGGTACACGCACCACATTCAGGGAAACCTGGCCTTGGAAGGCACCTTCTCGAAGGCTAGGACTTGATCTTACTCATCCTGTACCCCCATAACCTAGCACATAGTGAACGCTCAACATGTGTCTGTCAGATAAACGAAGCTGTCAGTGAGTGAACGAATAGAATCTTGGAGATGATCTCTAGACTTCCATCAGATCTTTCCTGATGCTTATGGAACTGGAGGTTGTGGAGCTAGAGACCAATAGGAAATTTTGAGTTTTAGTAACATGGCCAGCACAGGACCGTGATTTATTCATCATTGGGCGAGTCATTGGGGAGGACGAGGCAGCTTCACCAGAGGCACATGCAGGCAGGACGGCATCACTTTGTGGAACCCAAAGAGGACACTGGCAGTTACCCACATGGTGGGAATGTGAGCCCTTGGGAAGGTTTTCTGTCCCCACTGATGAGGGATCCATTCCTTGATGGGAAGTACCACCCTCTACCCTTTAAAGTGCAAATGTTTCTAAATCCTTTAAAATAAACTGACCTTTGGTTTTTCTGGAGGTAAGGTCCTTTCATGGATAGATTTGAGAGAATCTTGCTAAACACAAACTCAGCTCACTTCTCAATTTTGCCCGGGGCTGGCAAACGGGTAAAGGAAGAGAACATTTATCAAGTGACAAGAACTGCACCAGGCACTGTGGTAGGCTTTTTATGCCTTTTATGCCTTTTAAAAAAAGGAGATGAAATGACTTGTGCAAGGTTGTTCTAACCCTGAGTTGGTGGAACCAGGATTTGAACGCAAAGCTCCTGTTCTTTCTACTGTACATATTACAAGCTCCTTTATAGTTGACAGAAGTAGAAACTTACACCCACCACACTTTGAAAATCCAGACTTTCACTAAGTCCTAAATGTTTCCCATTTATAAAGAGATTGGTACTGTGAGATAAGAAAGATAAAAGAAACTTAACCCAATGCCTGGCACACAGAAAGTGCCCGATAACTGGTATGATTAATAATCTCAGCGATGTTATCAATGGCATAGGACTGAGGTATTGTCAGGCTGACAACTGGGGAAATTATAGGGAAATCTTGGGCCCAGATACTTAAGGATCCTTTTCATAGCCTTAAGTTCAGTAAGCCATTTTAAGGACATTAGCTATCACTCTCAGCGAGATGGTGCCACTGCAGGGAATGAATGGAACTGTAGAACTCTTTGACGTGTTTTAAAAGGATCATTCTTGGCTTCTGGGTTGAGACTCAGAGGAGAGGGAGACTCAGGAAGACCTAGCAGGTGCTTTTAACTACAAGACAGGCAAGAGATGATGGTGGTGTTAAGCAGCACGGTAGCAATGGCAGTGGGAAGGAGTGATCAGGTTATGGTTATAACGTCCCACTATAAAGCCAGATGGATTTCCTGCTTCATGGACCATGGGTGGGAGAGGAAGAGAGATGTCCGGGATGGCTCCAAGGTTAATGGCCTGAAAACGAAGTTACCATCAACTAACGTCCTTCCCTCAACAAATGCATGTGGAAGGAGAGGTGCAGATGTTCCTTCCTAAGCACCCAGGGACTCGGGTGGTGGGGGGGTGCCTGACAGAGGGACTGCTGGGAACGTGTGGCCATTGTGGCCACACCTAAGACAGAGGCATTGGCCTGGAGATCGGGACTCATGAAGGATGGAGAAACAGGGCAGGAGGGAGCAAGACAGTTCAACCCAATTTCTTTTTTCTGGAGCTTTGGCCACTCTCTTGCCTCTCGTCCTCATATTTATCTGTCCTGCCCTGGGGCAAGCTCCTCCCTGCCTACCCCACCCCCGCCATGGTGTGTAGGGAACACCCCTCTGGCTGGGCCTGATCCTTCTGAATATAGATTTAGGCAATGTTTTCTCAGTAACAGTCCCACTTGAAGACTGTTTCGATGGTCCAGACCCTTGGGAAGCAATGCGCGTTTCCTGAGGGCTGCAGGCATTTTCTTTCCTAACTGTTTCCAGCCTGCTTCCTTCCGGATGAGTCTAATGAACATGTTCAGGCTCACACAGAGGATGAAGCCTTCTGAGGAAAGGGCAGGCAGCCTGCAAACTCCAGCTGGCGCACTGTTTGCGGTAACTCTATTTTTAATATACATTGCTGACCCTAATGATGGTCTATTGAGATGAGGGCAAGAAATGTCTGATCAAGTGGAGATTAATTTTTGACTGTGTCACCCAGAATGCATGAAAATGCACTCCTTTTTTCTATTTAGACTCCCAGGATGCTTTGATTGATTGACTAGTTTACAAATGAAGGTGATAAAATTAGGTTGAAGACCACATACATTTCTTAAAATGAGGCTGGCTGGTCGCAGAGACAATGAGGTTTGGACAGATTGTATTGCTGGTTTAGGCAATCTTCTGAGCATGTCAAGATTTATAGACCTGTACTGTAATGTTACAATTGCAGCTCACTGATACAGGTTCCTTTTCAAATTCTTTCCCATTTTATTTGAAAAAGGCCATTAGAGAGTTATAGACTATTGAAAAAGCTTTTTCTTTGCTAACCCTTAATAAACTCTTCCAAACAAGGACTCCTGCATTTTTATATTAAATTTAGACCAAAATCTATAAAACATGCTATCCCAGGTTGGATAATTTGATTATTATTATCTAAATGGAGTTATGGTTCATACTGGTTTGCAGTAATGTACATAGTAAATAAAATGTAAGTTGAGATTTGTGTAAGATCACAGGACATGGGTTTTCTTTCTGCTGTTGTTGTTTTTCTGTGAGCCCTTCTTTGGGGGAATCTCAGCCAATTTTCCCTGAGAAGAGAAATTAAAAGGAAAAAAAAGAGGTCTCAGGGGTGAAATGAATGCTGCGTTGTACTAAAAACAAATTGCTATTAATGTTTACTTGTTCTTATCATAACAGAGGCAAGCTACAAATGTCTTAGGAGTTACCCAACTAATAAGATTTACCAAGGGGGGCAAAAGGCATGAGAAAATACTCAGCAGAATTAGAGACAATTATTCCATTGTAAGTTATGATGTGCGAAATAATAGATGAGATTCTGAAGTTATTTATGAATTAGTCAATTCTGTTTCATACATTTTTGCCATCAAAATAACTTGTGAAATCATTCTCCAGGCCGATAGCGTTTCATGAGAGTTCTGTACTCGGTTAAAGACTTTCTTCTAGGGCTTTCTGCAGCTACTCTGAATTTCTTGGTGATGCCCAGGTTTTTGACCTAAGTTTCCCACTCTGAGGGCAACCCACTGGCAGTGCCAGCTCCTTCCCTGTGGTCTCCGTGCTGGCATTGCACAGCATATGGAAAGGTTCTAAGGATTTTATCAGTTTAGCAGGAGGGGCTCAAAGCGGGTTGAGAGTGTGAAATAAGGCGATGTGGATGAGGAACTCGGTCTGTGGCACTCAGTAAATGGTCAGCGATCTTGACAAATTAATTGTCGTGACTAATATTATTTTTGTTACGCCTCTTGTTTCCAGGGGGCAGGATAAGCACAGTGCAAGTCCAAAAATCTAGTATAGATTGTTGCTAGCATACTATATGACCTTGAGAAATTCCCTTACTACCTCTGTTCCTCTGTCCTTAGGATGTCCAGCTGCTTTCAGGGGCCGTGTTTTGGGGGGTAAAATGAAGTGACAGACACGCAAGCTCTTTCAGAAGTACAGAGTGCTGTAGGAACATCAGTAATTATTTTTCATCGTTACCAGGTACCTGCTCCCTGGCCTCTTTAAAGGTGGAAAGTGGACCATTGTGAACAGTCAGTAAGCGTAGGAGACCTCCTCTAATTGCTGAGGGCAGTTTACAAGGGGGTTGCCAGTGTGAGCGAAAGGATTTAAGGGGGCTCGGGGTCAAGTGGTTTGAAGAACCCAGCAGAGTACCAGGCTGCTGCCACTGATTTAGTTTAGAAGTGGATGAACTTTGAAATGCAGAACATCATTTCTGCAGAAGGTCGTCATATTTCTCGATGATTTACACAGAGTAGGCTGAGACTGTGCTGGGTTCGTTTTAGATCCTCCGGTGCCAAGAGAAAATATGCTGATGGAAGGGATAGTGCCTGGGTGGCTGGGAAAGACTCTGACTGCCAAAAGAAATAGCAGAAATGGACCGAGTCGGTTTCAGTGAAGATGATGATGGAAACTGCCAGCCTTCTCCGTCCCTTTCTGGGAGACTTTGCAGTTTGGAATTTTGTATACAAGATTGCCTCGACTGACTTTTTACCCTCATGTCAGCAAGTACCTCTAGGTCTGCTGGTTTGGGCTGCAGCTGGGAGACGGGGTGTAGCCTCCCCTTGGGAAGAAGTCCAGTGCATCATCCCTGCCCTGGAGACCCCACATGGAGCTTGCCTGGTTTCAAGAAGTGGTCTACAGTCTAATTTCAGGGAAAAAAAGTTAAAAGCTGACTATAGGAGGGGGAGGTAGAATGCCTGCTTATCATACACAAGGTCCTGAGTTCAATCTCCAGTTCCTCCATAAAAAATAAATAAATAAATAAATAAATAAATAAATAAATAAATAAACAAACTTAATTACCCCCCAAATTAAAAAACAAAGAAAAAAATTAAATTAAAAAATGTTTTTAAAAAGCTGACTGTAGGATACTACTTCTCAAATATGCCCATATATTAGTATTTTAAGGGTTCAAAGCTGTGTCAGTTTTTCTCAGTGACATTTTGTTGTTTAATTAACTAGGTCATTTGTGTGTAAGAATATACTTTTTTTCTTTTTAACCCATGGATCTTAGTGAAGCTTTTTTCATTTCAAGTGAAAAAAAGATGTAGATGATATACATTTTAATTTTTCATGAACTGACTCTAATGGAAAAAAGATTGCCCATTACTGCAGTGTGGACAAAGCAAAACCCCAGCTGGTGGAGGCTGGGTGACTCAGGAAAATCATCCTGAAGGGAGGGAACTGAGTCTAGGCATCCAGTGGCAGCAAACCTGATGGACTGAAGGCTCTGGAAATGTGGGTGGAGTGCTCATCTGACCAATGGAGTCTTCCCACCGATTGTCCCATGGGGCACAATTAATGAGGAGGCTGCTGGGTTCCTCACAATGGAAGAAAGTTTGTGTTTCTGTCCTTCCCATCACCCTTCCAACGGCCCGCAGCACACACAGTGACGACATCGGTTGCAGTGATAAGAGACAGCACATAACACTCTGGCGTGACGTCATTAGCCTGTTGGTAATCTTTCTAAATGTTTGCCAGAAAGATATGAAATCTTCGCAACAGAGGTATTTAAAGGTTTGGATAAGTTTGGAACACAGCGATTTTTCAATCTTATAAGCCAACCAATCCAGGAGCCTGTTAGTCTACAAGTGTCTGCCATCTTTCTCAAGGTGTCAGAGACAATGGAGTGACGGATCACTTTTCGGTGTCACTGCTCGAGACCGGTGACAATCAGTGAAATGATTGTGTCTGCCTCTACACATATCTGTAATTGATTGCCTAAACCCTACGACTCTTTCCCAGTTGATATGATGGAACATTGGAGTGAAATCACTCTCGATGAGGAGGAGCCAGGTCCATTTGTTATTTACTTCCCTGCCTGCTTCCTGCTCCCCATCCAGTGCCAATTGTCCCACAAGAGCACATTATGGTAATCAGCCAGAATGTATGTATAGGAATCAATCAAGGTGAGAGCCGTCACAAGAGTTATGACATTACAAAGTCTGTTTGTAACTTTTGATTTATGGAAGATTTTCCACTTTATAAATTGGGAGTGAGGCATGTTGGGATGGCTTAACCCTTGAATTCCCCTACAAAGAAAATGCATCAGGCGTTAAAGCTAATAGCTAACAAGGCATTTTAATTATCTAGTGCCCATAGGTCATTGCGGTTCTTGCATGTTTGGCTCGTGACTTTAGATAAACGCTCCTGCTCTCTGAACACGTTCCCTGTCCTTATTACAAAATAAAATTGGCTCAGTTTCTGGAGAGTAAAGGTACGCAATAAATTTCCATTAAGGCTGATATTGACACATACTGCTTTCTTCTGCCATGAGCCTGCAAAGCAACCATGCCACAGGAGCATTCCCAGGGACCTTCCCTATTCTGACTGTCACTCTTTGCAAGGGTGACTCAGGACAAGGACTTCATGCACGCCAACTCTCAGGCCCATAAGATACCTGGCGTACCAGTCTCATCCCCCTCTGGCTCCTTACAGAATTGCTGAAGGCTGGGGCAAAGCCAGATTCAAGCCATTTTCCCCAAGTGGACAAAGCAATGTGTAGTGTTAGTTATAGTGTTAGTGTTAATAGATGTGCTTTTTGAGGCTTGGCGGCTGTCACAATCATGACTTTAAAGGAGGCAGGAAACAAAGCACTATTCTTAGCTGATCATATTAAAACTGAGAACTTTTACGTTCATCTACAGCATCTGTCATTACAATCATTTCAGAAAGTACGCTGAGCTGGTACGGTTTTCAGATGTGGAAACAGAGCCAAAAATATGACATATTTTGTTCAAGAACATACCACTGGTTAACGACAGCTCAAGATTGGAAGCCAGGCCTCCTGACTCCTGGTCCAGTACTTGAACTGAATTTACTTTGTGTTTGCCATCCCCCCCACCCCCATTCCATGTAGAGCACAGTGCTCCCTTCTCTTCCACATTTCTGGAGGCCGACCATTCCTCAGCTCATCCAAGTCCACCCAGCTGTGTGTTTCAGGTTTCGTCTTTCTCACTCGGTAGCCTGCTGTCCCCCTGCACGGAACCAGACTCTGCATCTCTGTGGCACCGTGGTAAGTCTGTCCCAGTGCACCCATTACTGGCATGTGAGACACAGATTCCCCTAGTGGAGAATGAGCTCAGGGAAGAAAAATATTTGTCCTGTTCCAAGGTCACTGGGAGGCCCTTCCTTCGGTCTGCTCTTTGCTTGGCAATCTTGCCACATTATCTTGTGTTGAACTAAAGTTCTGTTTCTTTTTTTATTAGCACAGTGGACCTATTCTGCTTAAGCTTCCTTTTTGTTCCTAATGTGAATCTTAAAACTAATAAGAATGCAGATCCCAGCAGACCCACTCTCTCTCTTATAATCCATTAGGAACGTCAGATCGCTGTCTCTGGAAAACTTAAAAAACCATTTAAAAACAAAAAGATGAATAAATGAAAATGTTATGAACCTGGAAATGTTAATTAAGCCATTCTGAAGGAACAGGCTTCCCAGCCCAGATTAAAACATCCCATCACTTTTAAGTAGTTAACATCTTTCTCCTTGAAATAAGTCCAAATTAAGGACAAAATCATTATAGAAAGAAATAGTAAAGAGACCAGAAAATGGTGTTAAGAATTTGGCTATCGACTGACATACTCAAGTTAGAGCAAACCACGAAGGCCAAAGCCATAAAGTGAAGTCTCTTTCCAGACATACTGTCGTTATTGCTAAGCAATCGTCTGGGTACCTTGATGTAGAGTCACAGGACGTAGAAGCTCACAGATCATCCTGCTGAATCTTTTCACTTTTTTAGATTAAGGAACTGAGATCCGGAGAGGGTGAGTCATTTTCTTGAAATCGTTTAATAGATTTGAGGCTAGAACCTAAAACTTAAGACTCACAATCTAGTGCTCTTTCCCCTTTGTACTGAGCAAAATGATTTCTGAATATTAGTAATAGTAGCAACAGCAATAACTTTCAAAAATGAATGTGATTTATTTATTTATTTATTTATTTATTTATCCCTTCAGGAGGTGCTAGGGATTGAACCCAGGACCTCATGCACACCAAGCACATGCTCTACCACTGAGCTATATGCCTCCCCACCCCCAATAATAACTTCATTAAAGGTACTGAATCTACGCCCTGGAATCTAAAGACATGTCTCCCAGACTGGTTTCTTTTCCAGGAAAGAAACAGAGCAGAGCCTTGCGTGTCAGTGTATTACTCAGCTGGCAATCCTGGCCCTCAGAAACACAAACTGTGCTGCAGGGAGAAAAAGACTCAAGTTCCCCCAAAGTAGCTGTAACAAAGCTGGCGGACTCCACGTCATTCACTCGGCCCCGTGGAGGGGCATCTTTAGACTCTACTCAGTATTATTTATTCCATTTGACATATAATTCCAAGCAGATTTGAAACAGAAAGTTAGTTGGTAGCAGCCTGACAGCAAGAAGAGGCAGCTGTCATTTCTCAGTGACAGCCATTAGGATTGACAGCTGGGAGCCCAACAGTGAGGGAGCAGATGGAGAAACTATAAAACTAGAAATGAGGACTGAAAGTACAGTCATACGGGGCCATGCCCTTTAGGGACAAATAGCTCCACAAACGTATCTTCTGAGGGCGCCATTGTCCTACATGAAGTACCACAGAAATAACTAACAATGATGACTGAGTTTTGTTGAGCACCTATTATGTGTGAAGGGTGGCCCTAGGTACTTTCATGAGTCATTTCTAAACTTTGCAGCCCAGCAAGGGAGGTAATATAATCCCTGTTTTATTGATAAGGACACCAAAGTTCAAAAAAAGTCAAGAATCATGCCCAGGGTCACAAGACCTATAATAAAAGGCAAAGTGAGGCTTTGAACTTGAGTGATCAGACTCCAAAATCTGTTCCTTCCTTTGTGTTCTGTGACTCGACTTCATCATCAAGACCTGGAGCTTGAAAAGAAAATGAAACATCGTGCGTGATTTTCTCTATAAAAGAGAATAAGGAGAATGAAATACATTTTAGAATAGGCTGCTACGTACATGTTTTTTGCATAGAATTTGTGAAAGGCACAATTGTCTCTCAGTTGGCCTCACTGATAAACTAGGCATTAATGAACAAACACAGCTTTTGCAGAAACTTTGAGTTTTAAAAATGCCAATGGCTTTAGTAAAGTCCTTTTAAAATGTGTATTCTTCCTGGTTGGAGCAGAGTATGGAAACCTCACGTATGGGCCCCGCCCTCAGGAGCGCACAGACTGATTTGGAACATAGACCTGCAAACAATCCAGGCCTGTAAAAAGGTGTAAACTGAGTCCTGTGGGAACTGAGGGGAGGAATTAACCTGGCCTGGCGGAGAAAATAAGCAAAGCAAAACAAACAAACAAAAAAACCCACCCAACTTTAATACAGACCCTGGCAATAAAACATTTAAAATATTCAGTTTTTATTTTCCAGTTGGAAAACAGGCACCTGCCAAAAGTCACTGCAAAACAGTAATGAGTAGAAGTGAGTGATGCCTGCGATGGTTCAGTGTGAGCCTGTGTGGTCATTTAATGATTCTTTTGGTTTCCTGGACGTATATGGAAGGTGGGCTCTTTTCCTATAAAACAGATAAGAAACTGATTTTCAAGGATGAACATGGGCTTGGGCAGGGCTTGATATTTTTCTGTGAGGTATGTACATCTTTCTGGGTCTAACAGTGGAGTGAGAACATTATTATTGCTTTTCCTTTACTGTGGGAAAAATGAGGCCCATGTGGAGGGCACGCAGCTGGCTAGTATCCAAATCAGAACTGGAATTTGGGTCTCTTGACTAGGGTGCAGTCTCCTTCGAGGATAAGATGCTGTCTCCTTATTCTGGTTCGTATGTCTGCTTATTCTTTCCTGCACCTGCTAAAGATAGGATGCAATTTCCATCCTTGCCTTGGTACACCACGGTGCTTCTGGAGGTTAGGATGACACGCCACGGTTCAGTTCCATTCCACCAGCACTCCTGAAGACCCTCTCATTCATTCATTCAATTCAGTACTTCTGAGCATCTACTCCAGGCCAGGCAGCAGGTAGTGTAGAGACACTGTGAAGAGTACCCTGCCCTCAAAAACCTAAAACAGCAGCAGCAGCAGCAGCAACAAGAAGCAGCTTATATTCCAAGAGGAATTCCGGACGCATACAACGGAGTATGCACCAAAGGCAGCGGTAAATGTCAGTGCTATCGGAGGAGCAAGCAAAACACTCAGGACGCACAAAGGAGAGATTGATTCTGACGGGTGAGGCAACCCGACGATGAGGGAATATCTCAAAACACGTCCTGGAGGACATGACATTTCAGTTAGACCTTCACAACTGCGTACTATATTTTGTGTTGTTCTGGATTCGCCAGCCATTGCTATGATAATGTGGTGGAACAAACAACCCCCAAATACCAGTGACTTATAATAGCAAACATGTATTTCTTGCCTAGGGGTCACTGGGGAAGGTCCCTATAGTCTGTGGTCCCTGGGAAGCTCACCTTAAACTACAGGTGAGGTTCAGGTAGCTCCATGTGTCTCTCTTTTTGGGACCTAGACTGAAGGAGCAATGGTTGAAGGCTCCCTCTTCTAACGGTGCAGGGCAGCGCACAAGAGGGGAGTCCCATTTTCTAATGGGAGAAGCATGCGATGCTGCTTTAGTCTCTGCTTGGAACTGGAGCACTGTCAGCTGTCAACTTTCACTTCTACTCACATTCCATTTTCAAAGCAAGTCACGTGGCTAAGCTCCAAGTCAATGAATGGAGTAAGGGATATAGTTTGGCCCCGGGGACGTCAGGGAAAGGGCAGTGAGGGAAGGAAATAGTGTAAGTAAATAACGCAGCCTACCCAGTGCTCTTATTGTCTCTCGGGCTTTAGCTACTCAATATGAATATATGATCCCGGAAGGGAAAAGAAAAGCCCCTCTTTCTGTTGAGCTCTTGTCCATTCCCAGGGCAATGCTGGCCGTGTGGAAAGAGGGGTGAGGAAGGCAGAATAGGGCGGGAGCAATTTGTGACACCATGGTAACCGTCACCTGCATGGTAGCTACCCCAGCAAGGAGGAGCGTGGTTCATCTCTCTCACTATGGACCCTCCAGCACCCAGCACAGTGGCTGGCATAGAAAGGGTGCTCGAAAAAAAAAGTTTGTTAAATAAATAGATCAAAGGAAGAACAAAGCTGCCATGTATATTTGTTTGATCACCCACAGCCTAGACTGTGGTTCCATTTTATTGATGGTATGTGTAGGGCCTCAGTCAATAAATACTGATGTATTCATAAGATGTAATACTCTGTATTCATTAAAAGTGATGTGGTAGAAGAATATTTAATGACTCTCTGTTTTGGTAAAAATATATCTCATGCATATTTGAGTGACTTTCATTTTCTTTTTTTGCTCATTTTTACTTTCTAAAGTTTCTATAGTAAGCACACATTTATTTTACAAGCAAAATGTAAAGTTATTTAAAAAAATAAGACTAAGGAACAGAATCACATATGAACAACATTTTCAAATTTTAGATGCCATCTGGAAGAGCACCATTCCGTGGGATGTAGTATTTGTATATTTGCCCTCTATGGCAAGATGTTGTGCAAAGTGGCTTCAAGGACAGCAGTCAGTCAGTTGAGCTTTGATCTGAGTCTGTGTTCATATAGGAGGAATATAAAATTCAGCCCCAAAGTGAAAGTCACTTTAGGCTTTTTAAGAAACATTTAGCAATCAGCTCTTTGGCTATCATATTGATGCAACCTGAGAGCGAGGAGGCCTGGGCTAAGCTCTCCAACCAATGAATTGCTGGACAATTGGACAAATCACCCAACCGTCTGAAATGAAATTTTCCCAAAGGGAGAGTGAAGTTGATTCCTGCCATGCATTAGTTTAGGCAGGAATAGGCCTCATAGTCTAGGTACCGATGGACCCCGAATTAATGATGATGATGTTCTCATGAAATAATGGAGGAGAAAAAGCTACGGATTTGACTCTGAAACAGATAGGACTGCCTTCTCTCTAAACTGAAGACAGTAGGCTGATGTTGAGGATAAGTATTGCTCTTTCATCACTGATTAAAAGCCGTTGGAATAACACTTGCTACTATAACAAATACACCCCAAATACTTAACAACTCAAATAGAATCTAAATTTATTTCTCATTCACGCAATAGTCCAAAGTACTCCTTGTCAAGAGGCAGCTCTCTTCCATGTAGTAATTCAGGGACACAAACTTCTTCCTTTTTGTGGCTTCACTCTCCTCTAGAGAGTTGTTGTTATCTGCATCTACTGGTAGAAGGGAAAAGAGAATAAGGATGGGGATGAAACCCATATCTTAAAAGCCTTGTCCAAAAATAGCACCTGTCACTTCTGCTCACATCCCAAGGTTCCAGCTAAGTCAGATGGCTGAAGCTCATTGCAGGTGAGGCTGGGAACTGCAGAAGAGCTCTGTGTCCAGGAAGAAGAGGAAGCGGATTGGGAGAAACAACCTGCAGTCTCTCCCACAAATGCCTAGCATGTGCCAGGCTCAGGGCTAGTCAATAAGGATACGAAGATGAATAAGACACTTTGCCTGCCCTGGAGGAAGTGCTTGTCTACTTGGATGAGACTACATTATATTTACAGATAATTATTAGTGTTGTGTAGAATGTGCTATCACAAAGCAATAAAGGCGAGCTAGTGAGAACATTGTGTATGTTTAAGGGGAGGAACTAACTCTGCATGTAATGAGGGGAGGTCATGAAAGGCCTTGATTATGTTAGCCCATAATTGTTTATTGAGCAACTACTAAGAGGTTGCTCTAATAAGGCACCTATGAATGTGCAGGTTGCTGGAGATCCAGATATAATCCTAGCCCTCAGGGGAGATGGACATATAAGCAGACAAATTCAAGTGGATAATTGCTCATATAACTGGGAAGCGGGACAACTACAGGGTACATGCTTGTTGGGTTAAATGCTCTGGATTCGGAGTCAGGCATACTTGGGCTTGAATTCTATCTTTAACACTATTCAAGTCACTGTGTGACTCTGGGCAAGTTTTTCAACCTCTCTGAGCCTTTGTTCTCATTTTAAAACAAAAATAACAACTACTGCTATGGCGGTAGATGGTCCCAGGTGCCAGAAAGCCTGGCTGTTCTATTAGCTGTTGTATTAACTTTGTGATGGGGGGAAAATCATCAAACCATTCTGGGCTTTAGTATCCTCATCCTTACAATGGAGCTGTTAATTGTACCAAATACAGTCAGTAGGTATACATGAATTCAGAGACCAAACGTTCTCTGAACTGCGACTGGTTCACAGAAATTGCTCAGTGAGTGTTAGTTCCCATCACTACCTACCTTACAGTTTGATACGGACATGAATGATAAAATGCCAGTGCCTGGCAAATGTTCAGTATTTAATCAATGGTAACAATTATTATTATATGTGATAAGCTGGAGTTAGGATGACCACCTTGTTCTAAAAAGAAGCTGCTGAGAAATCAGGTAGAACGGAATGACTGAGGCAAAGATCCCTGGCCCACAAGTTCATTCTCTACCCATCTTAAGACAGATGAAGCAACAAAAGCTTGTGATGTTTAGGAAGGACAGTGCTTCCGGTTTCAGGTAAAAGGCTATTAACTTCCTTATTTGCTTCCTCTGTCTCTTCCACTGGTGAGGGCTTTGAGAATATGCCATAAAATTTAGGTGAAAACAGGCAGGCATAAATGATTTGCTTCAAGAATACAGGAGGAAGGTCTCCCTAAACACAGCCTTCCCTGGTAAGAGTTTCCAGAACCTTCCAAAATTCTGTCTCCATTTATAGCATCCCGCAAGTCCAAAGTAATGAAATAAAGGCATGGTAATAGGTAAACACAATTACAGCACCCGGATAGCTCCGTGGCAGGCAGGGGGTGTTTGAGAGCATTGGCTGGGGTCTCATTTTCCATAATCGAGCCCAGCCCTGCTGTGATCACTATAGTATTATGACCTATGGGGCAAAGACGGTACCATACGTGATATTTCATTTTGGGGTAGCTGGGGGTAGTAATGAACGGGTTGCAGTCAAGTGAATTAATCTCCCCAGCTATTCAAAAACGAAACTTCATGTACAGCAATTTGTTCTTCATTGCTTCCCCCTCCTACTGTAGCCTTTTCAAATTACTCTTCCTACAGAAAAATGGAGAGAAGACGAAAAGTCAATTAAAAGAAAGAAAAAATATTTTAACCTTTGCTAAATGTTGGCATCTTTTCTGATTGTCGCTAATAACAGCAGATACATGCCATAGATACACAGCTCACAGTGTGGTTCTGCCAGCCTCCTACTCACTGACTGTAAATTTTAAAAAAATGGAATAAATATGCAAAGAGTTGGTACAGCGTAGACTCCAGAGCCAATTTCATACAGTTTAAATTATCAATTGGTACTTATCCAAACTCCAAAGACCACCTTAATCAATCTCACTCAGTAGAATTACTCAAACAATTATTGTGCATTTAAATAAATAGAAGTTAATGATTAAAAACACATTATTGAAAATGAAAGACTCCACCATAGTAGGTATAGACATATAACACAGCTGTTAATCCTCCATAAATTTGTTTTTAATAACACTGATGTTTTGGTTGCATATAATAACTATTTCATTAAATCTAAATTAAATGCATGGTTAGGCATATTTAAAACATGTAAATGTAATGTGTTGCTCGTGTATTTCATTTTATGTTTCCACACAGTTCTAATAATTTTCTGAATTCAAATTGACCTGTTGTAGGGAGGTACCTGGTCATTTATATGATACCTTCTTTCTGATATCATTAAGGGCTCCAGAAATTTAATAACCCTGAGTTCTAAGCACATCACTAGTCAATCAGTGTGCAGGAAAGACAATGTGTTTATCTGCTGGAAATGCTTATAAGACCCAAACGAAAGGGGAAAAAATGCTTTAAAATAATAGTAAAATATGCATTTTGCTTTTTTAAAGAATAAAACAAAGACTCGAATACTAAAAAAAAGAGCTATCTTGGAATAACAATCAAGAGTGTGTTGCGCATGATTTTTCATTTATGGATAGCAGGAGACATTAATATACTTGCCTATGGCTTGTGCATTACTATTCCCAGCTATGCAGAAATGGACCGTGATTTACAGCAACACATTCTTTGTTGCTGTTCCAACATACCTATTGTCTTCCCTGCATTCTGACTGGCTGGCTGGCTGGGAGAGGGGATGGTGCTGGAGTGCACTCAATCATTATGGGTGTCTACAAATGGAGTAGGTGTATGTGAACTGGGATTTTTCAGCTTTGTATACCGAGCAAGCCAATCAGAGCACAGAAAGAACAATAGCTGAAGGTTTTACTGCTCTTTAAGTTTCCCCACTGATTCCCAATGCGACTGATTATATCACAGAAGTTATATAAAAATCACATTAAATGCCAACTAAATCAAGACTTTTCATATCTTTTTTTCAAAGCAATGAAATTCAGGACAAACACTATACTATGCATGAAGATCACCACCTAGAGATCTAAACTCTTCATTCCAGACTTCGTATTTGAAAATGGAACTAGAGAAAACTGTAGTTTATTCATTTTGTTATTTTCTGTGGTGCTAGCACTGCTGTTTTGAAAGCACACCATAGGAGAGCTCAATTAAGAGGCTTCATAATTTTCACCAGTTAACTTTGATTAAATAGGCTGCCTTGGAAGGGCATTCAGTAAATTTCGGCTATAAATTACCTGTAGTGAGTTTTCAACTTTGAAATTCTGGAATATTAGTTGCTTGGACAGGCCATTTCTTTCAGAAGGGCTGTACTTTACCAGCTGATTTGGAACAGTTGTATTTCATTTTATCAGAGCAAAGAACAGAGACAAAAACTTCCTTCTACTGGTTGGAACAACAGGTATGCGAAAAAAAGACATTCTGCTCTCTACTATCAGCTGTATTTATACAAGTGTGAGATCAGAGGTTCCCTTTAACCAAGGTCTTTTAACTGACTCAATGTTAGCTAGCTTTCCAGGTTAAGATAGTTGCCAAAGATTAGAAAAAGGATGATTAAACAGATTCTCCCTGATGTGCTGCTTCTTGGACAAAATTCTTTGCAAATAAGCAGACTCTTTCCCACTGAGCAAATGGGAAAACCAAGCCTGTTTCAGCTAGGGCCAGTAAACCGAGGAGCTGAACCCATATAGGAGATATTTGACAATCACCTGCTCACATCACTCCTTTTTTTCATATTTTTAAGAGCAAGACTGAAAATTCAATAAAATCTGCCAAGTATCTACACTGTAAATTCCATCTAGTATAGTTATGAATTTTAGTTTCCTGCTGTATGACCTCAGGCAAGTTACATAGTCTTCTGAACCTCAGTTTTCCTTGTCTGTGAAATGGGGTTAATAACAGCACTCACCTCATTGAGTTTTTCTGTAGATTCAATGAGATAGTGCAGGGAAGGCACTTATAGAGAGCCTAGCATATGTAATATTCAGTAAATGTTAGGTCTTAATATTATTAACATTTTACTTGGATGTATTTACATTGTTTAAAAATATGTCTATTTAATAAAAGCAGGTTGCATTTGTTAAGTGTTCCTTTTGACTTTTTAAACCTTTAACATCAATTAATTAATTCCACCCAAACATCAATTTTGTAAGTTGGGCATAGAATTATTTTATCCTCCTTGGTTGCTGAGATGAGTAAGATAAAGAGGAATTAAGTGGCTTGCCTAAGACAGTACTACCGCAAGTACTAGAATCTATATTTTTGACCCATTTACTTCCAGTACGTGGGTAGGAGTGGGGTGAGGAAAGCCTGAAGCCCTCAGAATGCAAAAGGTTTTCTCTGCAGTGCAGAACTGTCTGCAGATCCAGTTAAGGTTTATTAAGATTGTGGTGAGGGCGGAAGTATGTTGGCCAGGGGAAGTGGCAGTGTTTACACACGGATAGCCAACTTTTCCTTCCAAAAAAAGAGAAAAAAAAGTGTCAGCAGCATTCACACTTCTGAATATATTAGGTTTGTAAATCCAGGGTGCAAATTGTTTGTAGAATCTCAATTAAAGCCCTTATAATATTGTCATTCGTAATCAGCTCACTATGAAAACAGGGCTTCCAGAGGGCACCAAAATCATTTGAACTTGCGATCTGTAATAGATTTGAATATTCAGATAAGGTCAGCGGTCAGAGCAGAGGCGACAGTTTTGGTCAATAAACAGGTTTAGCGAGACAAAATCTTTTTGTCTACGTGGGAATGGCTTGGAGAAATTGGTTCTCAAGGGGGAATCAAAAGATTAAATTCAGCTGCGTTGCCAATTTATTTGCAGGCCAAACAAGTGTGATGGAAATCTTTGGAGGGGGGAGGTGCTTGCCCCTGTGAGAAGCCCCTGTTGACAGCGCCAGAGACGGCTTCCAGGCAGCTGTCCTCACTGCAGCTGAGCCTGAGCTTGATCAGGACGGACTGGGTGGGGAGAGAGAAAAAGCATCCCTGGGCCAGGGCTGAGACTGTCCTAGATTAAGCCCGTCCACAGGAGGGCAAAATATCTGGGTGGCATTGTTTTACCTTGTTCCAACCCTGACCCTTAAAATCGCTTTCTCTGAATTGAGCCTTGGGGTGAAGCCTTGGCCCACACGCCATTGCCAATGTCTGTGAAGACCCACGGGAGAAATTCCTCTCTGGTCTCAGGACTAGGAAGGCCTGTACTTTTCCTGAGTGCCTGGTTTACTTTAAGGATTCTGTGAATCATTAAATTCTGTGTTTTTTACGCAGTACTTTCAAGAGCCTGAGGGGTCCTCTGGGTCGCTTCAGGAGCCACTGGGAAGTTGGGAGTGAGAGCAAAGGGAGGGGAAGGCCTGGGCTCTGAGGCTTGGATCCCAGCTTCTACCCGGAGCGGCTCTGCATGGATCTGTTTTCTGCATTTGGCATCTGCGTTAGATGTTATTTGAAAAAGGGATTTGGTGGCCGACAAAAAGATTTGGCAGCCGCTGACCTCATAACCAATGCCTCTTGAGGCACTGAGAGTAAACTCTAACCCGGAGCCTGACTGATCTGCCCTTGACTGTCTCTTCACCTGCTCGTGTACCAGCCACCAGTTGGGCTGTATTTACACTGATCTTCTTCCAGTCCCTGAAGTAAACTGAGGTCTTTCCAACTTCACGGCTGCCACCTGGAATCCTCCTTTCTCAACCCTTTGCCTGATTGTCGCTTTGCTGTGGAATCAGCTGGGTTTATGTTCATCTATGAAAAATAGTGAACTCAAAGGACACTGGGTTAAACAAGAAGTATTTGTATATTTCTTATGTAGAAGACTAGAATTGGGAGTCTAGGGTTCATCTCCAGAGTGTCATCTAGATTTCTGTCTCTTCTCTGCCATCCTCAGTACATGCCTTTCATCATCAAGATCACTTCATGGTCCAAAATGGCCATGGGAGCTTCAGCCATCATAGGCTGTCAGTCAGAGGAAGTGGGGACCCCAACAGGAAGCTTCTCCTAGCTAAGGCGGCTGTCTTGAAGCCATTTCTGAAGCCCACCCAGTATTTCAATTTATATTTTATTGGCTAGAACTTAGTCTTAAGGTCATCTCCAGCTGCAAGGGAGGCTGGAAAATGTACTGTCTTATTGGGGCAGCAATATGCCGAGCTAAAGATCCAAGTTCTATTATTAAGAAAAAATAGAAACTAAGGGGCAACTCAGGGAGATCACAGGTTAAATTTCACTTCCCCTAATCTAAAGTTTGATCTTCCCTAATATTTGCTTCCTTAGAACACTATTTTTCCCTTTATGGAATTTTCATAATTTATAACTATATAGCTCACTGTTAACATTTGTCTGTGTAACTGGATGGCAAGTTGGCCAAGGGGAAAATCTGAGTCTCTTTTAATCCTATACTTTATAATCAGTGTCCAACAAAATGCCTTTCGTCTAGTATGTGAAATATTTGTCATATAAGTGAATGAATGAATGAATGAATGAATGA
The DNA here is from genome assembly GCF_048564905.1 of Vicugna pacos. Taxonomy (NCBI): domain Eukaryota; kingdom Metazoa; phylum Chordata; class Mammalia; order Artiodactyla; family Camelidae; genus Vicugna; species Vicugna pacos. The sequence goes on along the minus strand of NC_132999.1, from coordinate 20,934,692 downwards.
ATTGTATTTCCCTGACTGTGTAGGTTGCTAGAAATTTCAGAGCCAAATTTGTGGTTTAACTTCAATAAATGACCAGGGGTTCCTTAAAGCACTAAGATCACTCTAGACTCTCATTTTTCTCCTCCCTTTACTTTAATTTCCTAGTTTGTTTAGCAAATTTGCTTGCTTTGTACAGATTATATATTTTAGAGGCTTATCTTAAACCATTTGGAAATTAAGGGAGGGGTATAGCTAAAATAGCGCTTAGTCAAGGGCAGATAAAATTTGAATCTTCAGTAGGAACACTGTAAACAAAATTCTTTAAGTGTGGAAAAAAATTCAACAACAATAAAGGTAATAGACATCTCTTTCAGCGTATTGTTTGATGGTCTCAGTTCTGGGATGCATTAATGTTAGTAAAGAATAATTAACTAACCATAAAACAGGATGTTGTTTGAAAGTCACTACCAAGCAGCAGGAGTTCAGTTGAGATCACTCTTTGGAAGCTAAGGATGATTAACCTTTGCCTAGGTTATAAAATGGCCCATTTGAGAACTGTTGCCACTGGATATATTACCTGGATATCAATTGGATTATTGAGTGAGAGGTTTTACATGATGTTTAGTATGATGATATATATCTGGTTACAAACTGTTTATGACAAGTGGAAAAGCCAATAAAAGATAAATGAAGATTTAAATAGATTTTTCTTTACGTGAGTCGAGGTTAATTTATGCATATATAACTCAATACCTGTGTATTTAAAAGAGATGCCAGTTTATTATTCGTAATGAAGAGAGACGGCTGTTGAATATGTAAGTGAAACTGTAATGCTGACATTGGAGCTCCTGTTTAAAGGGGATTTTCAGTTCACTGAGATTTTTTATTGGAATTTTTATTTGGTGCAAACTTTGCCAACGGAACCCTAGTGTCATTTGGCAAGGTTACAGATCAAGAGAGAAGTCATTCTCATGAACTTGTAATAAATTAAATTGCAAATCCATTGTATTTCCTTGCAATTACAACTTTTCTTTGATTTGTCATAAAGTGCACACCCTGGGGCAATCATTTTTCTTTAGATTTTTTTTCTTCCTTAAAAGTAAGTTGTACTTACTGTCTTAATTTATTTCATTGATATTAGCCTAAAAGTCTTTGTGGACAAGGACTTCATCTCTTAGGCTTCTTTTCCCCCCTCTAGTGCTTAGCACATGTTGGATGTGTGGTAGGGACTTGATAAATTCTTAGAGTTTGAATGACTCTCCACCTTTGCTTTTCTGCCTTCCCTTCCTCCTCTTTCCCTTCCTTCCTTCCCACCCTCCCCCCTTTCTTCCTTTTTTTCTTTTCTGTTTTTTTGTTTAACTTACAATTTAAAAAAACCCCTTCATTCATATATTCATATATTTGGTATGAGATTTGGAGTAAGAAGACCTTTTAGTATTTGCGGAGTAAAACCAAGAATATAAAACATGCCCATTTCCTTCCTCCATCTCTTCCTTTGATCTCTTGTTTGGTGATGGAGATAATAGCTTCCTCCACTTCCACCCTCCTTCTCCTCCTCCCTCTTTCCCACCCTTCCTCCCTCCCTGCCTTCTGCCTTCCCTCCTTCAACATGCATTAAATGAGTAGCTACTACATTCTGGGCCCCTTGTAGAGAACTGGGATACAAATATAAATAAGACGTGGGTGTCATGTCCTAGGTTAACCAAGTGCTGAGGCACATATGTCATGATACAGGTGATTTGAAACTGAAGCTTTCTGCACCCAGTATGTATGTCATGGTATCATCTTGTGAAGATAAAATAAGGAAATCAATGAGAAGACACTTCGTAGCATGGATGCTACCTCTTGATAGCCGAATGAAGCAATATAGGGAAAATGGTCTGTAAACTATAAAATGCTGTGCAAATATATCATTATCATGAATTACGTATCTGTCACTCCCCACCACCACTAAATTATGAGCAAAGGCTTCGTCGTATTCATTTCTGCATTTTCAGCACATTGTAAGCATATATAATAAGCACACAATAAATGTGTGCTTGGGCAAAATACTGAAGATTTATTTTTTAGTATTATAATCATCATTACCAGAACTACTTAACATGAATCTTGTTGTTTTGTCTTGTTAGGATACTGACATAAGACATTCAGATTTCACCTCCATTTGTGAGCGCTCTGATGACCCTGGGGTGCCTGGTGGAGCCACCTGCCTGGGTTGAACCTGAGCTCATTTGCCCTTCAATTGAACCCGAGGTCAGAGGTAGAGAAAACAGACTACGGCAAAACACAACAAAGCTAAACAGACAAGTGCAAACACAGTAAGAACCACTTGTGGTTGAGTAGATTTGGTCAGAGCCAACAAAGACTACTGATTCCATGCTTCCACCTTTTTCAAACTTCTGAACTGTTAGAATTCTCCATGTGATGCCACGCTCAGGTGGATTTGCAGGGAACATGGGGCTACAGAAGGAAAAACCTTCCTTTGTTCTGTATTCCTCAAAGGTCTTCAGCTCTCCATGAGGCTCCCATTCTGTGTTACTGGTAGCTTATTTTTCACACATATGAACTGTGGAAAGGCACAGGGATAAATGCTTTACACACAAATCTTTCACTCCTGGGAAAAACCCAGCAATGCTGGTATTATTGTCATCACCACTTTACAGGTAAAGAAACTGAAGCTCAGAAAGGCTTGCCCAGGGTTATAATGCACTTTAGACGTGTAACTACCATTGAAATCTCCGGCTTTAAATCCTGGATTCTTTAATTACTATCTTGGTACATGTTTTTTAATCTTGTTTTCTTGTTTTAGTATTTCAAAAGGATTTTTTTTAAAAGTCTATCCCAACTTTTATCTTGAAAATTACCAAACATGCAAAAAGGTTTCAACATATGCTATCATAAGCACCCATACCTCCTCCAAGCAGGTGAAACAGCTGTTCATGTTTTGCCACGTTTGCTCTCTTCCTCTTTATACACACACACTTGTGCGCATGTGCACACACACACACACACACACAATTTTTTTCTGAACCATTTGACTATAAGTGTGGAGATGATGATGACACTTCATCCCTAAATATCTCAGCGTGTGTATCCCAGAAGGAAGGACATTTTTTTCACATAACTCACAGTAACAATACCATCATCCTAGCTAAAAAAATTTTTACAGTGACAGTATTCCATAAGACCATCTAATAGTCAGTCTGTATTAAAATCTCCCCAGTTGACCCTAAGATGCCTTTTATGACTGTTAGACGTGTGTTTGTAACCATTACACTGTGTTCTGCCTTCGAGTTGAGCCCCTAGTGGCTTCTGAGGAAACAAGGTCAAAGCCACACCATGGCCAGTTGGAATGATTACAGATTCCTATCTCTGGTTTCATGACTCTTAAGTTAGTCCAAAGGCCTTCTTTTCTTTCTCATTCTTTTTCTCCTTCTCCCTCTTCGTTCCTTTCTGGCTTCATTGTACTTAAATTCGGATAGCATTGAAAATATCAAATAATACTTATTCATGAAATACTACCCGAGATACTTTTTATGCCTGCATTTAAAAAATGTTATTTTCATTATAAAAGTCATACATTCTAATTGAAGAAAATTTAGAAAACTCGTAAAGTAGAAAGAACTATTTTAAAAACCTATTAGGGTCTCTACTGCTGTACCTAATCACTCATGCTTTTCCTTCCAGAGGGTTTTCTATGCACAGGATGCTTTTAAAAACAATTATGATAAAATGCACATACAATTTTGCACTCTCCCTTTTCCCCCCACAAAATTGTGTAGCAAACATATTTATACCTTAGTGGTTACAAATGTGGGTTTGAGTCAGACTGTAGGGGTCCAAATCCTGATTCTGCCACCTGCTAGCTGTGTGACCCTGGGTGACCATATAACGCATCACCCAAATGGAAACATATATGGGAGTGAAGGGGGACACTGTTCATAATTGATCCAAGACATCAGACATAAAGTGAGACTGTCCCAGAATGTATGGTCACCCCATGGCAAGTTACCCCACTCTGAAAGGTTCGGTTCCCTCGTCTATAAAAAGATTATTGTGACACTCAAATGAAATAATGGGAAAAGAGCAATAGCTTAGTGGGTGTGCAATAAATGTTGGGTATTATTGTGGTCTTTATAAGCATCATTTTTGTGGCGGGGTGATACCCCATAGAAGAAGCATCACAGTTCATGTCACATTTAAGGGCATCCTTCTGCAGAGCTCTGGTGCTTCTCCCTCGACTTCTCCCCCCACTTCCCCACCCTCCCCTAACTGATAGGTTGAGCCATGGACCTTGCTCCCCAGTGGTCCGCACGGAGACTCCGTGATGTCCCTACTCATCACAGAGATGCCTTTGGCTCATCCCCTTTCTGCAGAGCACATATCCTGAGGCTTCAAAGTCATACCCTTGGAAAACAATGGAGTAGACAGACAAGTCTTCACTCTTTATCCCTATGCTTATCACAGTTTCCACCTATTCTGAGTCTTACACTAATGACAGTTGCCTCAGAGAAAACCTCACAACAAAGAAGATCAACATGAGCAACTCCTTTCATAAAGAAGCACAAAAACTACTCCGTACAAAGGTGCCACAAGTAAGGCAAAAGCATAGCAGGGTAAGAGACAGACTGGCTTTCAGGGTAACCCAGTAATCTATCCCCTCCTCTAAAGAAATCAATTCCAGAGCTCCAGAGAATGGATTCTATGTTCACCACCCTGACCTCTAAGATTAACCTTTTATACTCTTCACCAAACACCCAATAACCCCTACAGAAGTGGGGCTCGTCACCTATTGCTGGGTCCCTCCCCGCTGTGGGAGTTCTCAGTAAGACTTCTCTCCCTTTGGTTAAGGATGTACAGTTTGAATACTAAACACACACACACACACAATATCTATTCACACAGTGTTTTTTGTTTTTTTTTAAAAAACTTTCTTTCCACGAAATATGAGATCCTAGAGGGCAGAGACAGCATCACAGTCATCATTTTATCTCCATTGCCTGAGACAAGACATGACGCTGAATATCCTTACTAAATAGTTGTCAAATAATGAGTGCATTAGTGAAGAAAGGAAGGAAAGGAACTCCGTCAGAGGACGGCATCTTCACTAGGATCTTCTAGCTGCTTACAGTCACGTTGATGATGACAGTGATGCTTTTAATCAGAGAATCCTGTTTTGAAAAGCAAAACACGATTCAGTGTCCTCTCTTCCCTTTGGGATAAACTGTGTTCTACAAATGCCATTCCCAATATAGGACATGATACATAACCAATACCAACACATGCCGTTTGAAGCTTTAACAAGACAGTCCTCCTTCAAATTTATAACAGTCTATGTTTAAAAACCTGACAAAACCAAAATGTGTTCTCCATAAATTATAGTGGCACCATCCCTGCTGCCGAAGTGAAGGTTGTGTCAGCATTTCCATTATTCTGTGGATCGCTGTGTTTCAGGGCTTTAGTTCTTGGCTATAAAAATGCACCTTGGGTTTGAACCTGGCAAGGAACCCCTCAGCCTTGGAACAAATTTGCTTCACCAAATTTTGAGAACAAAACCTATTTGTGTATTCCCCTCTTTGTCAATGACTTTAGTGAAGAGAAACATCTATGAATTTCATTTCCAATTTCATCCTTTTTTTAAAAAAAGGAAGCTGGATAGTTTCAGATCTTTACTGAACAATGGTAAAGTCTTGTTTTGGAATTAGGGGAAGAAAAAAAATGTTTGTAAGCCTTGTTTTTAGAGAAAGATACTGTTCAGAAACTAGCTGCCCACCCCTCCCCATTCTGATTTCATTAAAAGGGCTAACAATGGTTTTATTTTGACACGGGCAAATCAGATGGCTACGGTTGGTGGTGAAATTTGATTATCTGATTAGTTTAATAAACTCTCAACAACAGACCTTATTCTGTGGCTATTTGTTAGGCATAATTTCCCATTGGCTTCCTGAAGAAATCATTTAGTATAACTGTTCGTATGCTTAATTAAGTTTCTTTAGTTTTATTTAAGCATGTATTTATTTGTGGTCCCTTGGGCAAGGAATCTTTTCAGTATGGTGGTGTTTCAGAATGCCAGTTTTTAGAAAGGGAGCTGCAACCATTAATCTAGTACAATACAATATTTAAATGGCTTTAAGTTTTTGATGCTCATCCATGTGAACTCTAGATTTTCCCAAATTCAGAAGTTATTTATCTTGTTTTAGTGATTCTTCTTGAGTTTTATGTATTTCCACCTTAATTAAATTGTTTGAATTTTCTCAATAAGCCCCTCTGCTACCTAATCGCAGAGCAGGGCAGGAAGGGACATAACTTATGCCTAGCAGTCAGGGAGGGCTTCCCAGAGGAGGCAATACATGAGCAGAACACCAATGCAAGGGTAGGCATTAGCTAAGCTTAGAAGGGAAAAATGCATTTTAAGTCAGTAAGACAGGAGATACTCTTAAATAAAAGGTCAAAAACTGTCACAAACTAATTCATTTTCTAGGTTTAAGTAACATACAGTTTTGGGGTGGGAAGAGGCATGCAAATTAATGGTTTATTATGGAGCCACTAGAGTGATTTTTTTTTTTTTAAACAAGACTACTGTGCCACGAGATCATTACGGAAGCAACAGTAGCAGGTGGCCTGGCCATGCAGGGGCTCTTCCCTCTCAGCAGAGAATGTTGCTGCCACTCAAAGTCACCAGGGGCTGGAAGAGCTCCTGCTAAGACCTGCATCATTTAACAACACACATGCTCAGAGCAGGGAAGTGTGCCTTTTCAGGAGAGGGAGAGACAAACCTTTTGTTTAGCTAATTGGCATGACAGAGTGTGGGATACACACACTCCTGGAGGAAAGGTGTCAGGTATCTGGGGCTCAAAATCCTCAGGTCAGGTGATCAGAGGAAGATTTCAGAAGCAGCTGTTTTTATTGGAGGTATTAATGTTGCTTTTTACCTTTAAAAAATAATTGAAATTGTGCTGATTTGGAAAAAGGTTACTAGACAGTTTAAAAGAAAGTATGTATATAATGTATACAATAATAATAATAATTATTATTATTAAAGGAAAGGTCTCAAGGTGATTAAGCTGTTCAGAGCAGGTTAACTGTAGTGTTCTCAGCACCACCTTCCAAAATATAACTCGGGACTGGTTTCTCATGCCAAGATCTGAGAACTGAATAATCAGGAATAGTGGGTAATCGCCGTCTGGGGAGAGAGTGGGAACTGAGGCAACAGATGTGAAAAGTTTAGCAGGTGCCCTCACGTGGGAGGAGAGTCAATGGGTCAACCTGTCGGGGCCTGGTAAGGGCTGAGGGCCCCAGGCTGTCTCTGCCACGCCCTGGGGAGACGTAAGAGGGCCTGAGAATGGAAGCCAGCTGCTTCCACTGATTCCCAGGGCTCACCATCCCAGAGTGGCCAAGCCCACGTCTCGAAATAATCAGCTGCCAGGGCCTCTGGGGCAGCAGGGGAGGGGCCTCCTGGCCCCACCTGTGAAAAGCTGTTTCACCAACCTGACCACTAGGAGGCAGGATCACATTATCTAACTCACTCGCCGGCTCACCCAGGTGTCCTGGCAACTAAAACAAACGAACCTGCTGGGGCCAGGAGTTACCCACCACCCTAGTTCACCAGGATAAAGGAAAAAGAGTTTGTTTTTAAATTCTGGCTCTGCCACTTACTATCTGTGGAACCCTGGGGACGTCACAAACTTTCACGAGCCTCAGTTACCTCATCTGTAAAATGGGAGCAGTGATATCTGCCCTCAGGGTTGTTGTGAGGATTAAAGATGATGTCTGGGACGTTAACAGGCCCTTGGTAAATAAGACATATTGTGATGTGTGAAATGGTGGCCCCTCAATGTCCTTATGAATCTCTAAATCCTCCCCACCTACATGCCACTCAGGCAGATAAATCCAGTTTAGGCAGCTCAAGGGTAACCGAGTTGGAAACTTGAACCCTTGTTAGAAGCCCCCAGCTGCTCCCTTTGGAACACATTGAAAGAGACAGAGGGAGGCAGCAGGGGCTTGGGTACCAAGTGTCCTGGCAGGACCATGCCTGCAGAGCGGTGACCTCTGCCCTCCTTTAGAAACCTGAAGAGTGTGTCCTTCATCCTTTTGGTGGAAGAAGACACGAGCACTGTGTCCAGATGAGAATCCGAGAGTCCCGGATTTTCTCCTGAGCCTGTGAACAGCCCAGGCCCGTCAGGAGTAGGGAAGGGGAGTAGGGAGACCTTTGTGGAGAAGGTCTGGGTGGGTGCAGGTGACCATTTGGTCACTTCTCCCCCTTAAGTCAGCCACTGAGGGTGCCCACCCTGGCAGCTGCCATGCCGCTGTCCAAGTGTTAGAGCCAGAAGAGACCTCAGGCCCCAAGTTGCCCGCAGCTGAATCCCATTTGCCCTGTGTTTGCAGACATCCCCGCAGCTAGGACTCCAGGAGGGGGTGGATTCAGAAGCTAGCCTCTGCTTCGCTTGCAATACTGACTCAGTTCACATTCAAACCCCAACCATAAAGAACTGGGAAAGGTAATGCTTCAACTTCTGGTCTCTGAAGAACAGAAGGCCTCCCAGAAGGAGACTGCAGTGGGAATGAGTGAGCCAGTGGGGAGGGTAGAGCACATGCTTAGCATGCACGAGCCCCTGGGTTCAATTCCCAGTGCCTCCATTTAAAAAAAAAAGAAGGTAACCTCCTTGGTTAAGTTTATTTCTAGGTATTCTGTTGTTTTTGATGTAGTGGAAATGTCTCTCTGCCAGTTATAAAATTCTGGACTTTTAAGTGAAAAGAAGAGTGAATGAAGGGCCACAAATGGCAAAATACCCTTCTTTTTTATGGGTGAGTTGTATTCCATTACATATAGATAGATAGACAGACAGACAGATAGACAGACAGAGAGACAGATAGATGCTGCATCTCCATTGTCTATTCAACTATTGATGTGCACTTAGGATGCTTCCATATCTTGGCAATTATAAATAATGTTGCTGTTAATGCAGGGTGTTTGTATCTTTTTGAGTTAATTCTTATTTTGTGGTTGGTTTTATTTCTTTGATAACTATGTAAGTTTAAAAAGCTAAAGCTCAAAACATTCTTAGAAATAATGAACAGTGCATATATGTAAATTTTAAAATATATGCGCAGTGAAAGAAAAAAGATCTATCAAGGCATGGAAGAAAGTTAAAAGACATATTACTAAATGAAAGAAGCCAGTCTGAAAAGGCTACAAATAGTACGATTCCAACCAAATGACATTCTGGAAAAGGCACAGCTACAGAAACAATAAAAAGATCGTGGTTTCCAGGGGTCTGGGGAGAGGGAGGGAGGGAGGGATGAATAGACGGTGCACAAGGGATTTTTAGGGCAATGAAATTACTCTGTATGATACTATAGTGGTGGCTACATGTCGTTATGCATTTGTCAAAGCCCATAGAAGGTACAACATCAAGAGTGAACCCTAATGTAAACTATGGACTTTGGCTGATAATAATGTGCCCATGTTGGTTCATCGATTGTACCAAATATGCCCCACTGACGAGGGATGCTGAGGGTAGGGGAGCATACATGTGTGGATGGGGAGGGCTACGTGTGGACTCTGTATTTTCTGCTCAATTCTGTTGTGAACCTGAAACTGCTCTAAAAGAATAAAGTCTATTTAAAAAAAAAAGATAGCAAATGAGTGAGCCAGCCCACCCCATCTACCACAGGGGCCAACATTTATGAAATCCAGAGATTTTACGGAAAAATCCAGATTTTCAGCTCTTCTTGAAAACTTAGAAGACCGATCGCCAGGGGCCTGCACTCTGGCCGGCCCTCCCAGGCTGCAGATGCCGTGTCTGGTTGGCTGTGCCTCTCGCCGGGCACTGCTCCCCTCCAGCCCCACCTGCCTGGCCCCCGAAGGCAGTGGACTTTGCAGCCGTCACCTCAGAGACTGGACCCCTACTCTGGAGAGGTGTTGGTTTGACCTCTCACCTTACAGATGGAGAAAGTCAGGCCCAGACGAAGGCATTTGCTCTGGGTCCCACGGCTCATAGGTGGCAGAGGGAACCCCAGAGCTTACTCCCTGAATCCCTGGCGCCCTCCTGTTTTCCCCTCTCTGTTCTGCCTTCATGAGATGTTGCATCAACCCTGGCCTGTATCAGGGAGGCTGACGGCAGAATCTGATGGATCTGCTTTCTCTGTCAAGCTTGGCGGGACTAACCTGTGGGATGGCCACACCATATCCAACTGGTGGTCCTGAGTTTTCAAACAACAGTTAAATTATGTTCTTCATTCTCTGTTTTAAAAGGCAAGAAGGAGTGTTAACATATTCCCCACAAAACGATTAACATTTAATAAAAAGTTTTAATGCCATCGGGAAAATGAGGCTCACCAGGATGGCTCATTCCCTGAGGGTTGCAGATAGTCAAGGTTTGACTAAAATTGCTCATATCTGGAGAGTAACTTTAACTTACCCAAAGCGTGCTCACATGTAGCAGGGCACGGTGATCTTTTTTATTTTAGTGTTGAAGTCATGTAATTCTCCTTCAAATGCAATCTTATTTGAAAAGCCAATATATAAAAGAGATCAAAGCAGAATGTTCTAGGTGAAGCTGGGCTGGGGGACGTTGGGTCCTACCCACGTACCGCCTCTCCTCCCTGCCCACAAAGACCCACCCTGGAGGCACCACCAGCCGGCCAGGCCGGGGCTTCCCAACAGCTACTCTCTCTCAACAGTCACAGGATCACCAGGGGTGTTGGGTAAAATTCAGATTCCCTGGCCTCTTACTGAACAGCTGAGTCAGAATCTCTGAGCGGAGGCCAGGGAATGTACACCCTACAAGGTGATTTTTATGCTCATTGAAGCTTGAGCTAGGTTCTAGGGAACATAGCTTGTAAACTCACTAATTCTCTTTACACTAGTTCCACAACAGGTGCAGCAGAAATTATCCTGATTTCACCGTTGATGCTAGACTTGCCCAAGGTTGCATTCGAGCCCCACGTCCTTCAATCAGCCCATCTTGCGTGTATGGACAGGTGGGTAAACACCTGTGGTCCACAGTCTATCCAAGGTCGTAACGCCTCGTGCGGCCTCCGAGTCGTCTCCAGGCTTTCCCCTGCCCTTCTCAGAGGAAGGGAGGCGTGTCGCACAGTGGACAGGGCGTGCCAGGCAGATGGCCCTAGATTTGACCCCTGACCCTTCTACTGACTAGTCATGAGCCTCAGTTGTACGAACTAGGAAGTATAGACGCAAATGCACCCGCAGAATGAATGACACGGATGCTTAATAAAATGGGCACTGTCACTATTACCCTTCAAGAACGGCCTCCTGCAAAGAGGGGCCCCACTTAGGCCGTCCCCTCCACATCTCTCTGAGTCAGAGCCTGGGTAACCAGAATAGGTCGTCCCCAGCAGCGTAAAGGCATGAAGCCTCCCCAGGACACCCGAGGTCCCACAAGGCACCACCGACCAGCACGTTCCTGGTCCAGAGCACGGATGTTTTAGAAGAAAGGGCCATCCCTGAACCAAAGGAGGATTAGTTCTCTTCTGTGGTTGGGACCTCCGCCCTCCCCGGGAGCTTTTTGTTTTACAGAAAGCTCACAACATCCCTCCCAGCATCACAGGGTGGAGTCTCTGCTGCCCCGCTGAGATGGATTCTCTGAGGGAGGGGCGTCTCCAGATGACCAACGATTATGCAGGGCCCCAGGCGGCAGGGTCAAAGGGGCCCAGGCTTCACGCTTCTTTCTGCTTCTCCTAATCTCCTCTGAAAAGATGGCCTAGGGGAGCCTCTGCCCCAGGGTCCCTAACAGGATCATAACTGTGGAAGGCGCCACCTTCTAGCTAGGGGCAGCGGTCCAAGCCGACCCTCCTGCCCTTGTTAACAGCTGCCTCCCTGCTTGCTCAGAACTGTGCAGAAAACTTTGTGATGAACGGGTGTTCCTGTCTGGGAGCTTTACAAGGTAGTAAGGCTGCTTCCTGTATTGTGATCTAGGGGACAGGTGTCTGCTTCCAAAAAGGTGTCTAAGACAGGGGTGCTCAGAGAGTAGGCCACTCCCAGATTTAAGAGAGATGACATTGGGCCAGTGGGAAGGAAGACCATCTATCCAGCCGTGAGTCAGAAAGGAGGCAAGGAGTAAAGGAGAGGACCCTGGGTGCCCTCTTGTCCACTGTCATCCCTGCAGCAGGAAGCTGGCCAGGCACTTTCTCACTCCCAGTCAGGAGGAATATCACCCATCACCTCTCCATCACCTCTCCAGTCCCCCACCCAACCTGTATCCATTACCTCGTCTAATCTCCTATGTGCCTGCCCCCTTCTCATAGCACATGCTGTCACCTGTACCTTCCCCTTCCTTGAGAACACAACCTACCCACTGAGCTCAGCCTCTGGGCTCTGGGGTGACTCCCCCAGGGAGCTGAAGCCTTCTCTTCCCCCTGCTCCAAGCCTGGCACTCTTCCAAGTTATAACCTGTTCACTTTTTGGGGCTGGGGGGAATTCTTTTCGTGTGTGTCTATTGACCACCCTAGACTTATTATTGCTTCTTATTTTGTTATTTCCAGTATCTACCACAGAGCCTGGCACACAGTAGGAGCTTAATAAATGTTTGATGTATTGATTGAGTTCATGGATGGAAACAAGCATCTTACAAACATTTACTGAGCGTCCCTGAGCCCATGCCTAGTGCAGGGAGTGTATTCAGAAATGAATAGAACACACATGGTCCTGCTGCCATGAATACCCCAATCACAGAAATAAATGCGTAGATGAGAACTGGGGCAGGTGCGAGGAAGGGTGACAACGGAAGGTTATGAGGATCAGAATGGAAGCAGGGGGCAGTTAGGAGACCATCAGGAGGACCTGAAGGACCAGGTGTAGGAGGTGGGAAAAGGCAGAGGGAAGGGCACACGAGAGAGCCCAAGAGGGCAGGAGCTGGGCCGCCTGAAGGGGCTAAAAGAGGACAGAGGTAGCTTGAAACAAGAGAGAGGGGGACATGGAGGGGCCAGATCATCAGGGCCTTTTAGGAGGAGTTTTCCCAGGACAGTTGTGGTTGACACCTGTTGTCCTGGCATAGTTATTAATAGCATCCCCTTTAACCCTCAGAAGGTCCCAGTTTGAATGAGAAATTGTAAGGTCACCCTGCTCATAGGCCACATGAAGGTTTATATATATCCGGAGCTTCATGGAAGGTTAATGAAGAGTTTTAAGCAGGTTAATGACATAACATTCATTGAATGAATGAATGAACGAGGGTTGGAAGAACTTTCATTAAAAACAACAACAAAAAGAAAACAAAGCAAAACCAAACCAAACCAAGCAAACAGAAGATGAGATCAAAGAAAAATCTGAGAAGGAGAGCAAGTTCCTAGCTGGGAGAGGCTAGACCTGAGGAAAGATCCCGGATGTCTTGGCTTGTTGGCTGGTGGCAGGGACGGGGAGAGGGGGCAGTTGTCAGATGCTGTCTTGAAACAAAGAACTAAACAAATTCTAAAAAAGAATGAAATAAGGCAATCTGAAACTGAGCAGAAAGTGGGAACAATGGGGCCTCACTTTTTATCTGGCTTTGTGGGTAGAAGCTGGGCTTCAGATCAACCTCCCTTGTTGAATTTCTGCTCTGGGCTAGGTGCCGTGGGAAAGAGAAGCACGTACGAACCCAGGACCAGATGAAATAAGTATCTAAGTGGAAATAATGTGTATAAATTACTAGACAGATTATCACATAATATTACACATTATCATTTTGTAAAGATGTCTATCATTACATGTTATGTACATAATTATTATGTATAACATTATATATGTTGTATAAATGGAAATAATCATATAAATGTGTGAGAAAATGAAACAAAATAAAAAGGGCTAGAGGAGAGATGGGCAGGCCAGCCACCCTGATGCCCGGTGTCGACACTGTGCACGTGTAGTAGGTTAGAGAGAAGGTGGGGCGGGCAGGAGAGTGATTTGATGTAATAAAGACTGATCTTGAAGGAAGGGTTGGGGGAGGAGGGCCAACAGATTCCGGAGGAGAGCTGTGATGTGACTAAAAGCTCTCAGGCTACAAAATATCATGGTTTTAGCCTACATTTATTGAACACTTAACTGTGTGCCAGGCTTATTCTAAGTACTTTACAAATGTTAATATGTTCATTTAATTCTTACAACAGCTGTGTGAAGTAGGTGCATTTAGTTCCCATTTTACAGATGAGGAAATGTAGGCATTGGTGTTGCTGTGCCTGTCTGGCCTTCCTTTTCCTCTCTCCCACCTGCCCCGCAACCCCTAATAGGATCCTCTAAGGTCTTGAGGGCAAAAGGCAGTCTGGAATCTCAGAATTTTCAAGCTGTGCAAGAGTTTGCAGAGGAGTCCACACACATGGTCAGGGGACACTGATCTTTGTCGTGTAAGTCTGTGTGAACATCGTGTGCTGTCATTAAAACCAGCATTCTCACTTGGTCTTTATAAGTTACACCTCCCCCATTTTTTTTTTTTTTAACAGGCCTGGCAGTCAAACCTCAACCAACCAGGTTAAGTGACTTGCTAGTTCGTAGAAACCCCAGGATTTGAACCCAGGTTCATCTGACCTCAGAATCTAGTTACTGCTGTTCGGCGAAATTCTGGTTAAGACGCTAATTTATTAGAGGTCCAACAGTTCCCAGTTATTTAGAATGATTATTTTTCCTTTTAAACAAACCACGACGCTTTTTGTTGGTGGTGGTTGTGGTCACTCCGTATCATACTTGGAAAATCCAATCTTGAAAACTTGTATCTGTGGACACTTCTGGCTCTTTGAAGTTCGACAGGTGTGGATTCAAAATGTGACTCGCTAGTTCTGTGATCTCTGGCAAGTCACTCAATCCCTTTGCTCCTCAGTCTCTTTAATCTATAAAATGGGTACAATAACACCCCTTGCTGGATTTCAGGTAGGATTTGAGAGAATGAATATAGTGCACTTGAAATGTAGCAGTGTCCCCATAAATAGCTATCATTGCTCTTCGCAGCAGGATGTAGATGATTTTTGCAGAAAATCACACCGAATCCCTCCTCCCTTTCTGAAGGGTCAAGTTTGCTCCACGGTTTGTGATCGCCACCGCTTGTGAGGCAGGCTGCAGAGGAGACGGCCGCCCACCCCAGCTCCTCTGTTACAGCATTCTCTCTCCTCTCAAACACAACGCGGTGCTTGAGCCAGAGGCGGGCAAGACCATCATCTTCCACATTTGTCATCAGACTTGATGGATAGTATTCCCAAGTTAATGCCATAAATGCTGTTTGGAAATTACAAGTCCATGCTGCTGGTGGTCCAGCCAAAAAAAGAATTAATTTATAATCATGAATATAAATTTCATAGATAGTACTATTGTCATTCAGGGTTTGAGTTATGGTACATATGGGGAGTGGCTTGTAGAACAGAAAACTGTGTCGCTATAACTCAGTGTAATTCCAATGACAATAGTTATATCTATCACTTTGTTATAAATCAGTCGATATCCTGTATTAAGTGAACAGGCCTCACCTCCCCAGCTGCACAGTGGGGAGTGGAAGGGAGGCTTTAGAGCTTTGTTTAAGGCATTGCCGACCATGCTGACTCATGCTGACAGGAAGGCAGAAAAAAGATGCTTCGGAAATTCTTGCATGCACTCCAAATGCCTTGGTCCACTGGACAACGTGACCAGATCCCTAAGCATTTAAAAAAGTGAATGACATACCCAAGGGTTTAAAGCTATGCCTTTTGCTAGCATTTTTTCTAAAAGGACTAAGCTTTCAGAACTGGGAATTATTTACTAATTGCAGACAGGATTCTGATTGAAACAGCATCAATCCCAGAAGAGCCAGTGTGCATTTGAAGGCCTCTCTAAATGCCATGAATCAGGCAGTATATCTTTCCTGTTAATCTATATTGGTTCCCTCCCAAAGGCAATTGACCCTGGGGAAAGGTAAAACAGAAAGAATCCGAGTACCACTGAGCTAGCATATAACTGGCTTTGAAAGTGCACTGCTGGGGAGAAGAACGCTGAAATATCACAGGGAGCAGTAGCTTGAGGAGAAAAGAAGATGGGTTGAAGTCAGTGGAAAGTAATTTTGCCAAGTGCAGAGTTATCAAGTTAACCTATTGTTCAACATAATGAAAAAGCAGGGATATTCTGGAGAGTGTTACAGTGTATAGTTTGTCAATTACCCAATCAGGGGGCATTGTTCATTCAGCCAGGAGTGTGGGCATTACCCATACTATTTTATTACTATTAAGCCACAGCTTGGCATATTTTTATATAGACTATAGGATGTTTAATAGCCATGCAAAACTAGGACTTTCTTCATCCTTTTTGGCCTAAGTCCATTGTCACTGGGCTACATTAGCTTTTGTTTCTGCAATTAAGGCTGTTACAATATGCAGCATCTAGACTTATAAATTGACAGGAAGGCAGGGGTTGTAAGAATTGTGGTGGTCCCTCACTTTAAAAAAAAAAGGTGGTTGGAACAGGTGACAAGGGTGTAAGGAAAACAGCCAGGGAGGCTATGGTAGCTGCAGACCAAAAATCTAGAAGGCATCTTATAGTCTATGTAAAACATCTGCATTTACAGTATTCTGCTCTACACCCTAAAATCTCCTTCACCCCCAAGGCATCTCTGCATTTAATGAGAGTGGATTTGAAAAGTCTCTTAGGAAAAGCCGTGTTAAATTGCATTGGCACCAAAGCAACTTAAAATCATTATTTTAAAGTGTAATTTAAAAATTATATTTTTAATTTAGGAAATTCTTATTAAGGTTGGTCAGCCGTCTAATTTACAAGTATCATTCCAGGGCATACTTAATGTACAACTGGTACTAATTATTGGGAGTCCTACAAGGCGTTAGAAATTTAGAAATGCATGTATTCTGAATTCTTCTGTTTTGAAGAGCATAGAAGAAATTTCCACAATAAAGCATGACTCTCCTTGTGCCTGTGGTAGGCTGTTCAGTGGTGTCAAATATTTTTTGACTCTGATAAAAGTGTACTGAGGGTCAAGATCATCTCTTAATAGTTCACACTTCTATTTAATAACCTGCCTCAGTGTCAAAAGACACCCCCATCCTATTGCAGCTCCAGGAAGTATTATGCACTGCCATCCAGTCTCCGGACGCTCATCAGCCATGTCCATGTTATTCCATATTCGGTCCATTCCAGAGAAAGGCTAAGGGAGACAGAGGGTACAGATCTTGTTAGGTGCAGCCTCTGACACTATCACTATCAATTGTCTTTTGCTGGGGCTGATCATCACCTCAATTATCTAGTGTCCAGCCTACCTGATAGGTTTTTGCAAACTATAACTCTTCTGTCGATGAGCATGGAATAATGACAGCCAGGGGCAAATGGACAGAATACAAAAGAGATAAACCCAGAAGTAAAATACGTAAGTCTATCTCTGCATATAGACATGCAATACGCCTTTGGTACCAAGAGATTCAATGTAATAAATAGCCAGTGGTTTCTTTGCAGGCTTCTTGAGATTATGCTAATATGCTAAGTAAATTAGATCGAGCTGTTGGCTTAAATATTTTTCCCATTTTATAATTTCAATAGAAATACAGTAAATATTTAAAAATGTTGCAACATGCCAATTGAACATAAATATATGGAATTTTCCTCAAATCATTGCATTTGGAGTTTATAGAAAAAACAATTTTAAAATTAAATAGGGACCCTTTATTTAAGGGAAGATATATTTCTCTAAATGATTCCAATTGAAATTCCATCTCAAATTGAAATCATGAATCAAGGAGAAAAGTAAAATGCACTGGTAAAGTCTGCCGAGGCATCGTAGCAGTGCATATTTTTAGCCATACATAGTTCCATACAACATGAGAAAATAGATTTTAGCACAGTATTAATTGAAGGTTTGCCAGTGTGTGGTTCAGGAGGTTAATTTGAAAAGAATACATTAACAATATATTTATAGCATTTAAATAAATTAAAATTACACTTCACACATCAATAACACAGCTGTTAAATAATATTTTTATTCTATGTAAATCCCATCCATTCATCTCGGTTGTATAATAAATGACCATAATTACAGAGCTTCATTGGGAGGAAGGTCATTGGTAATCCTGTAATTCCTCATTGGTGTAAAGAGAGAAAACAGAACTGTTTGTGATGAATGTATTCAACCTTTTGCATACTTTGGTACTGTGGACCATGCATTAAAATGCAGTCAGAAATTAAGTTCTTCACTTCCACAGCATTTTTAATCTGCTGTGTTGATTTTTTTTTTTTTTTCGGTACTAAAGCCTTCTTGAAGTGCTTCCTTGGCTGTTTCTTTTTCCTTTTGGCTGCAGGTGTGTGTGTGTGTGTGTACACATATACACCAAAGAGCATGGCTGCCAAATTCAGGCTGTCCTATGTCATACATACATCCAGCTCAGACATCTTTCCTGTAGAAATAATTTCCTTAATTTTCAACGCTTCATTTTACTTCTAAGGGGAAACGTGATCTTTGCGTTCCCCTCAAACTGCATCATTCTAACTGTGAACTCAAGTTCTCAATCCCTTTTCTCGATGAGCTCTTACCTCCTTAGAGCTCTATTTTCAGGTCACCAGGGAAGGCATTTGGTAAGTTTTTTCCCTTGAAGAATCTTTAGTTATAACCAGGAAGATCTTTAGTTGTAACCTGGTTCTCATTTTCCTTTAATGCAAGGATGAAACCTGTTTCTCCAGGAGGGACGAAAGATGCATAGAAGTGAATGTGAATGTTAAAAGTAATGGACCAGTGACAAATAAATTACAGAGAAGGTAACAAATTAAGACATTAACAAGGATAGCTATGGTTTAAATTATCTGTATCCCCTGCCTCCTTCTAACCCTAGAGACCGGTGCATTTTCTGTCCTCTCCAGGAGCAGACAAGGCTTGGGCTTTGCATATGGAAATAGGAACAAATGACTGTTAATTCCTAATGAGAAAAATACCAAAGTGAGCAGGGTTCCCTATGTGCACCATAAGGGCTGGTAATTGAAAGGTCTTTGGAAAAAAGGGTTCCAAGCAGAGGGAATTCCCTTTAATGAAGCTTGGATTTAGTCCCATTATTCTAATAAAGTGTAATCAATTGGTGCCGACAATCTGAAGGTCTAGTTCAACCTCTGATTAGATCTTGGTTGTTTTTAAGGTGACGGGCATGAGGAAGGGAAACATGAGTTAATAGGCTTTTGGGTCAGTGATTCACGCTTCCTGAAACGAGTTGGGAGTTTTGAAGGAGGGCAATTTGGAAGCTGTCTTAGCGTAAATCTAAAGCAAGGCTCTGGCTGTCCAGGGGGAGCCGGACCCCTCAGCATTCCCCAAGACATGCTTTGAGCCGATTCTGCTCTTAATCCAATTTACTCAGCCGAATAAGTCCCACTGCTTCAGGTTGCCAACAAATTAAAATCCAGCTTCATAAAAACACCTTGAATTTGGAAGGTATTGGCTGGCCCACTAGACTTGAAACTTCATTTATTCTGGCTAACTTCTCAATTATCTTCCCAGCAGTGGAGATGTGTAAAAGTGCAAAAATCAATAGGGTTCTATTCCCATTCTATTGGAAAGGGAAAAATTAATGAGATAGGACACTCTCTTAATCAGAAATAAATGTTTTAATTCAGATAATGACATAGTTTTCCCTCGCTGAAGGATGACAAATGCTGGGCTGCGCCCCCAGCAGAAGCAGTTTCAATTTTATTGTAAATATAAAAGGTATTGATCGGTGAGATGTACAAACCCCATTGCTTACAAAAGCCATTCAGGGGGACTGGGAAAACTATTAAGCACTGGGTCAGAAATCAATAAACAACACTGAAATGTAGCAGAGGTCGCCCTAGGCTTTGTGGCATCTTTGAAAGCCGAGTGGCAGGAATAGTGACAGAAATGTCTCTTGTGGAGCAATGTTGGGGATGAAGAGGGTCAGATGTTTAATCTCTTCTGTGGTTTGACAGGTCCCAGGAACAGAACTAATGCAGTCTTTCGTGGCTGTCTTTGATTTAAATACATGCTGATTCATCCCCTTGCTGACAACTGTATTTATTGGCTTTGGGGAGCCACGTGCATTAGCAGGGAAGAGACAGGATGTATTTTGGAGTCAGGGCCCTTGTTTGTGCAAATGGGCCACACCTTGATTCACCCTCTCTCTTCTCAGGAGAAACACACACACACACCAAAACTTCTTTTAAACACACCGATAGATGGGGGTACAGTCTATGAGACTGAACCTCATGTGAGAGCAATTACAGGGCAGATGATAGAGCATGAAGTATTTTTTGTAACAGCTGACTAAACGTAATATTTCTCCTTTTGGGTTTTTAATTTTAATACTTGCTTTAAATTCAAATGTGGTTTAGGCTTCCTTTTCTGAAGTCCTTTATCATGGGTTAATATATTCAACAGCCTTCAGAACACCCTCCTTTCACATGTGTTATTTGGGGGCAAAGAGATTATAATTTATCATTATCTCCCTCCCAGTCTGCCTCTCCTGCCCCCCCCCACCCCATACATACAGTTTTAAAGCTAAAAGGTTAATCTAGATTAGAGATCATTCTTCTGTTTTGAATGTAATTGGCTTGAATCTTTAAATAACATCAGGATAGTCATTGAACTAAACACACATTTTATTGCTGACAATTCTGGCCAAGAAATGCCCAGAGTGGAGAAAAATTACATAAGGGAAGAAATTCCACACGTGTAGGTGGAATCCAATTTTTCTAATAAGACATTGATTTGAAAGGTTTAAAGCTGAGTATTGAAACTTTTAACAACATCATTTCAGAAGCAGAGACAAAGCCTTCCCTCCCCAAAAATGCCGGAGCGGTGCCTTCTGTTACTGGAGACTCTGCTCCCCTCTTGACACGGGTATGATTATGAGATTGGAGAGGGTCAGGCTGCCCATCAGTAGGTGAAGTGTTCAGCTGCTGAGGATTTGAGTTTCATCTCACCTCAGATATTATGTCAGTTTCGTGTCATTTTCATCCCCGAGAATGATTTGAGAGCGCTCCTTGTCCCCTGTTATTGCGGTCACTTGACCTCAGATGTAACTTCTGTCGAATACCATCATTTTAACAAAGTCGAGGAGTCCCACATCCCTAGCCAGAGCTGACCTTTCCAGCCTGCCGCTCCCCCAATTGGCTCTGACGGCAGATTTTACTGCCCCCTCCATTCCCAACAAATGAATGTTAAGGCCTCAATGAATTGGTTCACATTGAAAGTTATAGTTTTTCGTTGCCATGAGCATTTTTAAAATTGGATCCCCCTCCCCTCTTTGTAGTTGGCCTGTGGTACTGGTATTTTTCTTTTTACATTTGGATGCTCAAACATAGAAAACTACCTTCTGCTTAAAAACAATATTCTGCCCCCTCCCCCTCCAATGGCAATTCTACATTCGTCACCTAAAACAGAGATGACACACCTTGAGTTCTCCTCCGGATACACATTCCCGATTCCCTCACAATTCCTTGCCTCTCTGTTCCGTGTCTCGTGTCCCTTTAGCATTTTAAGTTATCCTTAAATTTACATCAAGAAGGAAAGTAATTGGGTCATTATGATGTTAAAAAGCTCTCAAATTAGAACACATGTCCTCACTTCTGGGACCTCAGGCCAGCCCTAATAAACTCATGGGCTCACTGTAAAAGGGAGTTCCATTTCAATACTCTATTCAATAGAAGACGTTGCTGGCCTGAGAGAGTTTAGGGAATTTATCCCAGTTTACATAGCAAGGGTGGAAAACAGAAAGGGGACCAGAACATTTGCTTTCCAAGTCACTTCCTCTTAACTAACTATTACAGCCTCACCAACACCAGTGCCATCCACGCCTGAAGCTTAAGGGCCTTCTCACTCTCACCGCACAATATTAAGAGTACCTGGCACGGTGCCTGGCATCTGGAGCAGGATCGGCAAACTTTGTCTGTGAAGGACCAGAGCAAATATTTTAGACTTTGTGGACTACATATGTTCTCAATCATGTATTCTTGTGTGTGTGTGTGTGTGTGTGTGTGTGTGTGTGTGTGTACAACCCTTTAAATATGTTAAACCCATTCTTAGCTTCCAGGCTGTACAAACACAGGCCTGCAAGTGGATTTGGCCCATGGGCCATAGTTTTCTGATTGATTCTTGAACTGGAATGTGCTTAATATGTTAGTTGATTCTAAGATGCATGTGGGAGCTACCTGTCCACTTTAGGATCAAATAAGATGGTATTAGTGATAGTGCTTGACTATACCATAGGTGCTTGATAAATATTAGTAGTTATTGCCTCCTGGGAGCTTAACCCAATTGTAGAGTGAAAGCACAGACCAATGAACCATTGGTCCCATATTTGAAATACACACTTTCCTGGACAACAGTGTTGCCTAAATCATAATTTCTCATTTCCTTAATGTGAATCACATGGAATTGCTATTAGACCACTTTTTGACATACAGAAACAGCAAATTCTATGAGTCAACATAGTATCGTGGTCTTCCCAGCCCACCTGAACAGGTTTATATGTGAATCTCTGCTTTGAATGAGGGAATATTACTGATTGATTTCTCACCCTAGGAAGTGGCAAGAAGCAGCCAAGTACATCTCCCTAGGTCATGGGTTACCTGAGATTGGGACTAGTTCACCTTCTGTACCACAAAGATGGAGTTTGGAGGTACCACAGACCACCCCCGCATCCTCCCAGCCCCGGCCCAGGCCGACCTCCCAGCTCCAACAGCAACAGCTCGCTGTTGGTAGGGATCTATCTAGTGTTAGCTTGGGTGCTGCGCTGTAGAGGCAGGAGCCTGGGAATGGAAATGGTGTTGTTGATGTGTGGAAATTGGGGCAGATTCTGAACACAGGGCCTTTGCACACAGCAGGCCTACAGTCAGTTTAATGACTTGACTTCCCAATCTCTATAACCCGGAGAAGGCCTCCAGCTGGTCCCAACAGCTGACTGAGCCTGTTGTCACACCCTGCGTCAGATTGTCCCAGTGGGGTAGGTGTCATCTCATATTCCAAATCCCTAAGGTTTTTAAGGATCACCTCTCTAAGACTTCGGGAAGATTTTCCAGACTCTACCATTTGGGAGAACTCAAAAATTCCTTAAAGAAGAGTCATCATTTAATTAATGTTTACTAGGCACCTACTAGGTGCCTAATCCAAATTAGTGTTTCACAAGAGTCGTAGATACAGAGAACAAGCAAGTGGCTGCCAGAGGGGAGGGGCTTGGTAGGGGGAGGAGAGAAATAGGTGAGAGAGATTAAGGGGTACAAACTTCTAGTTACAAAATAAATGAGTCATGGGCAAGAAGTGTACAATGTTGGGGGAAGGTATAGCTCAGTGGTAGAGTGTGTGCTTAGCACGTGCAGGGTCCTGGGTTCAATCCCCAGTACCCCCATTAAAAAAATTAAAATTAAAAAAAAAATAAACCTGATTACCTCCCCCCTCCAAAACACACACACACAAAACACAAAATTTTTTTAAAAAGTAAGAAAGGAGAAATGTACAATGTGAGGAATATAGTCAATAACTATAATATCTTAGCCTAGTGACGGATGATAATCAGACTTTCCGTGAGGATCATTTTGTGATGTATAAGAAAGACTGAATCACTATGTTGTGCACCAGGAACTAACCTCATGTCGTAGGTCGATTATACTTCAAAAAACGAGCAAACCAACTCATAGAAAAAGAGATTTCACTTGTGGTTCCCAGAGGTGAGCGGTGTGAGGGAGCAGCACAGAGTGGAGTTGGCCTATGCCTGCAGTGTTTGGGGAGCAGCAGGGGACCCGTGTGTCTGGAGCACAGTGAGTGAGGCGTCCTGGGACGGGTCTCAGAGGTCAGGTCACGCAGAGTCTCACGGGTGATTTTCTCTGCACGTGTTTCCCTTGATCACCTCTGGGTCACCAGTTCCCAGCCGCCGGCTCCTTGGCCCTTAGATTCTCAACACACAC
The DNA here is from genome assembly GCF_048564905.1 of Vicugna pacos. Taxonomy (NCBI): domain Eukaryota; kingdom Metazoa; phylum Chordata; class Mammalia; order Artiodactyla; family Camelidae; genus Vicugna; species Vicugna pacos. The sequence continues at coordinate 20,910,865 of NC_132999.1, read as the reverse complement.
ACACCGGCGCCGTCGCAACAGCTGTGGAAAGGTGGGAGTAAGTTGGACTTGATAGTGGGGCGGCTCGGTGAGTTAGCACTCACGATTTTTGTCTATGTTTTTTAACCTGATGAAAAATTGTAGAAAGAGCAGGATAAGCAGAACTGGGGTTTTCCTCTCACAATTTGCACAGTGAATCCCATTTCCTTCCGACAGCTGTTACCCTTGTGGGGTGAAGCATCTGAGGCAGAAGGTTTGACCTGAGGAAGCACAATTTAAGAAAACTGGGTGGCTCTGGACTACCGCTAGCTCTTGGTCAAGGTCAGAGGCCAGCCTGGAGGAGGGGGCAGTGGCTGCACGTTGAAGGGCCTCGAGGTCCCTGCTGAGAAGGTGGGATTCTATCCAGGCACTGAAGGAGTGCGGTAGTTACCTGAATTTCAGACTTTCCCACCAACTTCTCTTTCTCGTTTTTATATCATGTATTAATAAGCTGCTTGATGTTATCACACTTTTATAGGAGGTCTGAGAACACGCGTATGATATGAACTGTTATTAAAATGGGGGAGGATTCGTACAAAAGCAACAACATAATTTTAGTATGCACATTTTAAATTTCAGGGACGCATAAAATTAAATGCTAGAGATGAACAGGGGTTTAGGCAGCACTCACTCTCCAACACCGTGAGTTTCTGATGAGGAAACTGAGACCTAAGAGATTCACCTTGCCCGAGGTAAATTCACAGCCCAGCGACACAACAGAAAGCTTTGTAGTTGCTCTTCATTATGCACGTGTTCTGTTGCAGACATTGTGCTGGGCCCTGCAGCTACACTGCCCTTCACACTTGTAACGCTGCACAAAAGAGATCATATCACCCACTATATAGATGAGTAAACCCAGGTGCAGATACCCAAGCACATACAGCTGATTAAGGGGTGATTCAGATTCACTTTTAGCTGGCTGCAAAGTCTGAGCTCTTATCACCATCCCACATGGCAACAGAGCTGAGAATAGGACCCGGAGCCACGGCGCCGTCCTCCCAGTCACATTTGGCATCTCTCAAGGTTCTCTAAAGTCAATTCCCAACTTAAGCCAGGCCAGCACTGAATTGGTTACCTCGCGTTGAGCCAGGAAGAATTGCTTTTATAGTCTTCGCCTTTAAGGGGAATGTTGATACCGCAAGTTTCTACTAAGTAGTTCTGTGCAGAATGCATTGTTTGTGCAGAGGTTTTATTGGCATGTTTTTTATTTCATCACAGAATGCCCTCATTATGAGGAACCCTGGGAGAAGTTCCTTCCCGGTCCCAGGTCAGGATTAAGTGAGTTTTCCTAAGTATTTGACCTGCGAGCATGCTGTCTCTTGGATGCTGTAAATTGTATAGCTGGTCAGGTTTGCTTTTTTCGCTCAGGTTGTTACAACACTCAGATCCACATATGAATCCCATGCAGAGTGAGTACGCACGGTTGTGCTATCGGCTCATCCTGGCTTGGTTTTAGGTTCCAAATCCTCCTCCTTTTTTCTCATCTATTTATAATTTCTTTTTACCCAACCTAATTGATATAATCTTAGAAGAAAGCTTGACTTGTTTTCAGAACAAGATGAGATATAAATGATGAAATAAAGAGAGAATGTAGTTCCATGTTGAATCTCCAAACCTTTTTGTAAAACCTGTTAGCAGAATTTACCTGCACGATATTCCTCCCAGTCCTGGCATAAGGAGGAAGAAGCTTAGGAGTTATAAGCTCCTTACACAGAGCAGTCACCCTGGGAACACTGCGGGACCCAGGTGGGGACATGCAGGAGATGGAACGATTCCCCACTGTCCCGTCCAAATGAACTAGGATGCCGTATCCATCCTACCTAATTAAAGAGTGCTTGAAAGCAGAGCCTTTTTCTTGATTTACAAACCCTCCTCATCATCATTTATAGTGCACTGATATGTGAAGGCAGAGAGGAGAGACACTTAAGGGAAGATGGGTATTTCCTTAGATGACATTGGTGGGGGCAAGTGTCACCTTCACACCAGCACCTCCGCTCAGACGGCTTGTTAAGGGTTTGGCAGCAGCGGATGGAACACACTGTACTTATTGACAAGGCACTGAGCTATTATCCATATTGGTATAGGAATTCAAGGACGGGACACAGATCAAGTGAGCCCAGTACCACATTTTCAACACTTGCTAAAAGACAGCCCTGCTGGCGGTTTCAATGCATATGAAACAAGAGACATGCAATTTCATTCACACTTTCATTTGTGTATTCATTCATGCATTCATTCATTCACTTGACAAACATCTACTAATCAAGTCCTTTACTTGACTCTGGAGATAGGAGAACAAGTAATATAGACATGATCCTTGCTTTCATGCAAGCTGTTTTCACTAGATACAGGACATGCAGATATCTAAAAGAAAAAACGTTCCAGAAACATAAAAAAGAAAAATATCTGGGGTTTTTAAAAGGGGAAGGATAAAAATTTTGGAATCTAGCCGCCCAATCTTCCAATGACTGGAAGATTATAAGATTTTTTTTTTTTTAAGAGAGAGAAAGTTTCTCCATAGGGTAGATAACCATGGGTAGTATCTTAGAAGTGAGAAAGAAGCTAACTTCTCCCACATAGGTCTCACATTTCCTCGCTAAGTAGGATAAAAAAAAACAAGAGGGTCAGCCATCTCCCAGCTCTTAATGCCACTTCCAGATCATTGACATTTCATTCTCTCATCAATATTTAAAATCTTGATAGTTGGTCTCTACCACTCTTGGCAACAGACCTCCAGAATTCACTGACCTTATAGAAGTGCCTGCTGCTGGTCACCCAGCTCCATCCTATTCCATCCATCTTCCATGAGGACACTGGTCCCAGAGATGCACTGTCACAACTATTAGTACCATGATTTCCCAATCAACTTGACCTTTTTGATTCCCCTCTGCACCCTACATCAGCACGTGTGCTATATATGGGCAGAACCATACCCAGGGACCCTGGTGCACCTCTGCTCTCCTTCAAGTGGGCTCCTATTTCTGATCACAACCTCCTTACCTGTTGGGGTAGGTTGAACAGTGCCCCCCACAAAAGATATATCCACCTCAAATGTGTGACTGTAAACTTATTTAGGAAAAGAGTCTTTGCAGATGCAATTAATTTTAGGATCTCGAGATGAGATCTTCCCAGGTTATCTGGATGTGCCCTGAATCCAATGACAAGGATCCTTAATAAGAGAAAGGTAGAGGGAGATTTGGGACACAGAGAGGAGAAAGCTATGCGAAGACAGAGGCAGAGATTGGAGTTATGCAGCCACACCAAGGAGCGCCTGGAGCCAACAAAAGCTGAAAGAGGCCGAGAAGAGTTCATCCCAGGAGCCTTTGGAAGGAGCACATCTCTGCCAGTATCTTGATTTCAGACTTTCGGCCTCGAGCACAGTGAAAGAATGCATTTCTGTTTGTTTTAAGCCACGAGGTCTGTAGTAATTTGTTAAGGCAACCCTAGGAAGTGAGCAGTCCTATCATTTCCCCCACTTCTGAACCTCACTTAAACCAGAGCTTTCAAACCTCCTTCTTTACTCATTTCATTCTATTGACTCTGCACCTATCCCCACCCAGCCCTCGCCTTCCAACCTACACACCCAACCTTGCCCACACTGCTGATTCTCATTCCTGCTTCCAACAGGTATCAACCCCAAACCCAGGTCACCAGCCCTCCTTGTCTCCCTCTGCTCTTGCCATCCTATTAGAGAGACAAAGAACTATGAAGACTGGGCACCTCAAAGTTCATATTGTCCAAGTTCACCTTGTTTCCAAGGATTAAGACTATCCCTCCTTCATCTGTTCTCATCAGAAGCTCTCTGATTCAATCTTATATGAGAAGACTTAGCTTATCCGGTGCAAGTTCTAGAACATTCCTGGAACCCCACATCAAAATATCTCTCATGCTTTGCTTTATTCTCAGAAGAACTTCCCCCTCATTGAAAAGAATCATTCTCTTAACCCCGATGGCCCATTTACTCACTATTTTGTGTCTCTCATTCCTTTCAGGTAGAATTTCTCAGGTGAACAATTTATGCCAATACCTCTATTTTTATCTTTACCCACAGCTTCCATAACCCTCTACAATCTGGCTTTTTTCTTTACTGATAGCTCTCTCTGATTTGTGGCTAAAGAAAATTTACCTTTTCTTATCCTGATTAAGAAAAAAAAAATTCTCATGTAACTCTGTTGCTCTTCTTGACTTTCCGTCAGTGACCTCTGTGACATTGCACTATTCTGAATCACGTTTCTTCTCTCCTACTTCTCTGACTGTTCCCCCTTTTTTGTGGCTGCTGCTTCTTATATTTCTAAGGTTGTATCATTGCCCTTCTCCTCTTCTGTCTTAATACAATTTCTCAGAAGGCCCCGGTTTATGATTACAATGATCACATCATGACTTATTATTCCTAAATTTCTACCTCCTGTTTTTTCCTCACACCCAGTCCTGGCCCATGTCATTGCCACCTGGATATTTTTAAATGAATGTCTCACCACTAAATCAAACCAGCTTCTCCATCTAATCTCCCCATCTCAGACAAGTTTCACCACCCAGACTTTTCTTCATCTTCTCCTTCACCCATAAATTTACTCAGATACCAAGTCCTCCCAGCGTTTTCAGTAAGATCTTACTCATGCAATGTGCCTCTCTCTTTCTATTGAAGTAAAAATTGACATACAACATTATATTGGTTTCAGGTATACAACATAATGATTCAGAATTTGTATATAATGCAAAATGATAACTTCAATTAGTCTAATTAACATCTGTTACCATATATTCTCACAAAAATTTTTAAACATTTTTTATTGAGTTATAATCAGTTTACAATGTTGCGTCAAATTCCAATGAAGAGCACAATTTTTCAGTTATACGTGAACATATATATATATTCATTGTCACATTTTTTCTCTGTGAGCTACTATAAGATCTTGTATATATTTCCCTGTGCTATACATTATAATCTTGTTTATCTATTCTACATTTTTAAATCCCAATCTGTCCCTTCCCACCCCCCACCCTCTTGGCAACCACAAGTTTGTATTCTATGTCTATGAGTCTGTTTCTGATTTGTATTTACATTTTAGGTTTTTTTTTTTTTTTTTTTTTTTTTAGATTCCACATATGAGCGATCTCATATGGTATTTTTCTTTCTCTTTCTGGCTTACTTCACTAAGAATGACATTCTCCAGGAGCATCCATGTTGCTGCAAATGGCATTATGTTGTCGGTTTTTATAGCTGAATAGTATTCCATTGTATAAATATACCACTTCTTCTTTATCCAGTCATCTGTCGATGGACATTTAGGCCGTTTCCACGTCTTGGCTATTGTAAATAGTGCTGCTATGAACATTGGGGTGCAGATGTCATCCTGAAGTAGGGTTCCTTCTGGATAGATGCCCAGGAGCAGGATTCCTGGGTCATATGGTAAGTCTATTCCTAGTCTTTTGAGGAATCTCCATACTATTTTCCACAGTGGCTTTCCTTGCTTTCCTCTCTCACTCTTAATGATTTAGATGTCTTCTTTTACAATTTTGTGTTTATTCTTTTTGTAATTCATGGCAGTTATCTCCTTTCCAGTTATGAGTTTCTCATTTTTGTAGCATCCTGCTTCTTTTCTATTTAAAGTAGACCTGTCAGTATTTCTTTTAGCATGGATTTAGTGTTGCTAAACTCTTTCAGTTTTTGCTTGTCTGTGAAGTTCTTTATCTCTCCTTCTATTCTAAAGGATAACCTTGTTGGATAGAGTATCCTAGGCTGCATATTTTTTTCATTCTGGTCTTTGAATATATCTTGCCACTCCCTTCTGGCCTGTAGTATTTGTGTAGAGAAATCAGCTGAGAGCCTTATGGCAGTTCCCTTGTAACTCACTCTTTGTTTTTCTCTTGCTGCCTTTAGGGTCATTTCTTTATCCTTGACTCTGGCCATCTTGATTGTGATATGTCTTGGTGTGGGTCTGTTGGGTTCTTCCTGTTTGGGACCCTCTGAGCCTCCTGTACTTGGATATCTGATTCCTTTAGGTTTGGGAAGTTTTCAGTCATGATTTATCTAATACCTTTTCAATCCCCTTTGTTCTTTCTTCCCCTTCTGGAATCTGTAGGGAGTTTTTAAATTACTGACTCAATTACCTTACTAGTAATCAGTTTGTTCAGATTTTCTATTTCTTCATGATTCAGTTTTGGAAGGTTGTATATTTCTAGGAATTTATTCACTTCTTTTAGGTTGTCCCATTTGTTGGCATATAATTGTTTGTTATATTTTTTTATGATCCTTTCTATTTCTGTGGTATCAATTGCAATGTCTTCTCATTCATTTCTGATTTTATTTATTTCTCCCTTTTTTTTCTTGGTGAGTCTAACTAATGGTTTGCCAATTTTGTATATCTTTTAAAAGAACCAGCTCTTTTTTTCATTGATCTTTTCTATTATCTTTTTAGTTTCTATTTTACTTATTTCTGCTCTGATCTTTGTTATTCTTTCCTTCTGCTAATTTTGGGCTTCATTTTTTCTAAGTTCCTTGTGGTATAGAATTAGGTTATTTGAAATTTTTCTTGTTTCTTGAGGTACACATTTATCACTATGCACTTCCCTTCTAGAACTGCTGTTGCTGCCCCCCATGAGTTTGGGTGTGTTGTATTTCCATTTTAATTTGTCCCAAGGTATTTTTTTAACTTCACTTTTGATTTCTTCATTGACCCATTGGTTGTTCAGAAGCATGTTGTTTAATCTCCACGTATTTGTGACTTTTTCAGCTTTCTTCCTGTAACTGATTTCTAGTTTCATATTATTGTAGTCTGAAAAGATGCTTGACTTCAATTTTCTTAAATTTGTTAAGACTTGCTTTGTGGCCTAACTTATGGTCTATCCTGCAGAATGTTCCACATATACTTGAGAAGATTGTATATTCTGTTGCTTTTGGATGGAATGTTAATGCTTTGGATACAACTGTTAAGTCCATTTGATGTAACATGTTTAAAAGCCAGTGTTTCCTCATTTTTTTTTTTTTTTTTGGTCTGGATGATCTATCCATTGATGTAAATGGGGTATTAAAATCTCCTATTATTATTGTATTGCTGTCTATTTCTTCCTTTATGTCTGTTAATATTGGCTTTACATATTTAGGTTCTCCTATGTTGGGTGTACAAATATTTACAAATGTTTTATCTTCTTGTTGAATTAACCCCTTTATCAATATGAAATGCTCTTCTTTGTCTCTCATTACAGTCACTGTTTTAAAGTCTATTTTGTCTAAGTATAGCTACCCCTTTTTCTTTTGGTTTCCATTTACATGGAATATCCTTTCCCATCCCTTCACTTTCAGTCTGTGTATATCCTTGCATTTGAAGTGAGTTTTGTAAGCAGCGTATAGGTTGGTCCTGAGTTTTTTTATTCATTCATCCACTCTACATCTTTTGATTGGCAAATCTAGTCCATTTACATTTAAAGTAATTATTGATAAGTATGTCCTTATTGCCATTTTGTTAATTGTTTTCTGGTTGTTTTATAGTCTCTCTGTTTCTTTCTTCTTCCCTTGCTCTCTCTTTGTGGTTTGATGACTTTCTTTAATGCTATGCTAAGATTCCTTTCTCATTATCTTTTGTGTATCTATGATAGGTTTTTGCTTCATGGTTATCATGGAACTTACATATAACAACTTATATTTATATCAGTCTGTTTTAATGCACTCTAAAGCTCTACATTTTTACTCACCATCCTTTCTCTTTTATGTTTTTGATATCACATTTTACATCTTTTTATCTTGTGTATCACTTAGCCAGTTATTACAGTTATAGATTTTTTTAAATACTTTTTGTCTTTTAACCTTCATACTATCTTTATAATTGATTAATCCACTAGTTTTACTATATATTTACCTATACTAGTGAGATTTATACTTTCATATGCTTTTTTGTTACTAATTAGCACCATTTCTTTTCAGCTTAAATAAGTACCTTTTTAAGTCTGGTTTAGTGATGATAAACTCTTTTATCTTTTGTTTGTCTGGAAAACTCTTTATCTCTTCTCAGTTCTGAAAAATAACTTTGCTGGATAGAATATTCTTGGTTGGAATTTTTTTTCATCCAGCATTTATTATAGAATGTCACTCCCTTCTGGCCTGCAAAGTTTGTGCTGAAAAATCTGCTGACAGTCTTAGTGGGGTTCCCTTGTACGTAACAAGTTGCTTTTCTCTTGCTGCTTTTGTGATTCTCTTCTTGTCTAACTTTTGACATTTTAATTGTTAAGTGTCTTGATGTGAGTCTTTTTGAGGTCATCTAATCTACCTCTCTGGGCTTCTTGAATCTGGATGACTCTTTCTCTATGTTAGAGAACTTTTCAGCCATTATTTCTTCAAATGAGTTTTATTTCCCTTTCTCTCTTTTCCCCTTCTGTACAATGTTCCTCTTCTAGTATAATGCAAAATGTTAGTCTGCTTGATGTTGTCTCATAAGTCCCTTAAGCTATCTTCACTTTTTTTTCAATGTTTTGCTGTTCTGATTGGGTGAGTTCTTCTACTTTGTCTTCTAGTTCACTGATAATTTCTTCTTCCTCATCTAGTCTGCTATGGAACCACTCTAGTGGATCTTTCAGTCTAGTTGTTTTATTCTTTGGTTAAATAATTTCTTAATGGAATTTTCTTACATTTTCTATCCCTTTGTTGAAGTCCTCACTGTGTTCATCTATTGTCCCAAGTTTGGTGAGCATCTTTATGACCATTACTTTGAACTCTTAGTCAAGTAAATTACTTATCTCCATTTCATTAAGGCTTTTTGTCTGAGGTTTTATCTTGTTCTTTCATTTGGAACATATTTTTCTGTATCTTAATTTTGCTGGACTCTCTGTGTTGGTTTCTTGTTTATTAGATGAAAGAATCACTTCTCCCTGTCTTGAAGGGTTGGCCTTGTGTAGGAGATGAATCTTATTGTTCAACTCTGCCCTAGCTCTTGGTTACCTCACAAATCTTTGTGATTGTCCAAGCAGCCCTTTTTATTTTTAATAGCCCCCAGTAGCTGAGATGTACCAAGACCAGTGTCCCAAAGGGGAAGGTCTCAGTCAGCACCTAGACTCAGGATGATTAGAAGCCAGATCCTTAGGCAACAGTTTTAAAGAATGCAGATATATATAGTCCTGTGGGACTGCGAGCGTAAGCCCTACTGGCTCCCAGAGTCAGGTGATTTGCATATGTCCTCTGGACAGCTGTTGCAAAAATTGGGGCTCCGGGTGAGCATACAAGCTCTTTTCTGGGAGATATCAGTAAGCTGTAGCAAAGCGGCAGTAGAGTGCAAGGATAGTTTCATCTGGCCTAAGTTTCCTGAGAGCATCTCCATAGCTTCCAGATGTGCAGCAAACCTGAAGCCTGCCCCTAATGCCAAATCTCCAGAACTAGCAAGTAGGTCTCTTTCATAGAAAGGCTGGGGATGTATTTCAGTCTTCTGTTTGTGCAGTGCTCTGAGGGTGGCAGTCTGCCAAGCACTGTCTCTCTGACTGTTACAGTCCCAGGGAGGCCAGCAATGCAAGCTCCCTTGGCTACCAGGACCAGGCAATCAAGGGATATCCTCTAGGAAGCAATTGCAAAACCCAGCATACATGTCAAAACTGGGGCACCAGACATGAATAAGGACTCTCCTCTGAGAGCAACAGAATGAGAGCATGAAGATAGGGCCTATCCTCCTAGATCTCAGGAAAGGTTTATAGTCGGCCCTTACATTTGTGTTTAATTGGAAGCCTGTTGCCTTGGCTGCTGGGACCTTTGCATCTCTACACTGAAGCAGTCACGGATTCTTCAGGCCTTTCCTACCTGACAGGGTTTTGTGGTTCCTGACTGATTCAGCTTAGTCCAGACCTTCTGTGGAATCTGCCCAGCCTGACACCTGCCTTCCAAAGCCACCCTCCAGGCCACAGAAGTCACACACTCAGGAGCCATATTTATATCGAGTGGCTCCACTGCCCTGGCCCATAGCTGATGGGACCCAGTAGAACCCCACATGAAAAGATCAGTCATAGTTTCTCCCCCAGATGTTTGGAAAGGGATTCAAGGCCACTAGTTAGTTTCTGCTGATCCTTTACCAGGGATAAGTCATCTTGGTGGCTGTGGGGACAACTATCTGCACAGAGGAGTGAGCAAAGAGTAAAGCAGTGCAGAGGAGAGGCAGAGAGGAGCATCAGATGCCCCCCAGGGAGGGAAGAAGGCAAAGTGGGTCATTGCTGTCCTCGACAGTTCCCCAGTCCCTGCTCTGTTCTGCTCTCAATCTTGGCTGCCCTCTTGGATTCCATAAAACATCCCTGTAACTTTGGAATAAATGCTGCTTTTTGGTTTAAACCAGTTAGAGTGACTTCTTGTTAAACGTAAAGTTAGTCTCTTCCTCCCCTTTCCTTTCGCCCTTTCCCTTCCCCTTCCCATCCCCTCCCCTCTCCTGTCCTCGGCTCACCTCTCTGTAATTCTTCTGTTCTCATGACTTTCATAACTATGCCTTGAGACCATCTACACTGACCTTGCTGCAGATCAAATCTCCCCAATGATTCCATTCTGGAGCTTTGTTTCTCTTTAGAATATGGAAGCCTGGTATCTCATCCCAATCTCACAATCCATAAGGCAAAAATCTTCCTCCCTTCTTTTCCTTTAAAACTTCCCTTGCTGGCCAGTCACTCAGGCTTGACATTTGTCATAGACTTCTGATTCTCCTAAGAGAATGTCAAGATCCCCAAATTTTGTAATCCTCTGTCTCCCCAAGACCTCAAGACCTGCCTTTCCCCTCTTCATCTCAACAGCTAAATTGTCATTTTTGTATTTGATTACTGCCAGCTTCCTCTACCTTCTGCACTCTAAAATGCTTCCAAGAAATAATACTTCTAAACAAGTATTTAAGGCTTCTCAGTGAGTCTTTGATGACACTTATGATTAGGTGCTTTGATGACACATGATTAGAAATGGTGGAATAATCACTATGAACTCCCCTGGTCAACCACCTTCAATGCCTCCCTATTTCTCTCTGGATAAAGTCCTAGTTCCTTAGTCTGGCAAAGTTTTCTACATTCTGATCTCTACCAACATTTTCTTTTTAGCCCTAGCAGCCCTGTGGGAGCCTCTACGCAAGCCGGACTGTCTACTCACCGTTTCCCAAACACATCCCATGCTTTCCTACCTCTGAGCTCTGCAGTCATTCATTCATTCCCGGACACAAACTTGTTGTACTGGAAATAAAACAGTGAACAAGACAGAGACGGTCTGCTGTCCAACATGCTTTCACTCCGTGCTGGTCTGCAGTGTCTTCTCTCTCTGGCCCCATTCCTTTTGTACTAAAGTCTCCCTCTCCTTCAAAGTTGCACTAAAATCCACCCCTTCCCCAGTGTCTGAAATGACCTCTCTGTCTAAAGCTTTCTTTATGTTTTTATTTGTACTCTGAAGTTACTTACCACCTAACATGTGGCTTTGAATCTACACCATGGTCTCCTGGAAATAAGCTCCTGGAGAAGCAGTGTCTTCTACTGCTTCATTTACCCCACAGGGCCTGGCACAGAGTATTAGCTTAATAAATGCATTAGATTTATTGTGGCAGCTTAGGTTCAAATTTCCTTAAAACGACCACTAGTAATTGTGAATATGCATCTGCCTCTCTGACTGACTTAGAACTAGTATTTCCATTGGTTCAACGTTCTCCCTCTTAAAAATCAGCCAGGTTGTACATGCTACAACATGGATGGGCCTGGAAGACATGATTCTAACGGGAATAAGCCAGTCCCCAAAGGACAGATACTGCAGGATTCCACTTCTAGGAGGTACCTAGTGTAGTCCAATTCATAGAGACAGAAAGTAGGATGGTGGTTGAAGGGGCCTCCGGGGAGGAGAGAATGCGGAGTCATTGTTTAATGGAAATGGAGTTTCAGTCTGTGAAGAGAAAAATGTTCTGGAGATGGAGCGTGGCTGACGGTCACACAACAATGTGACTGTCCTCAACGCCACTGAATTGTACACCTGAAAATAGTTAAGATGCTAATTTTATGTTATGTGTGTTTTATCAAAATTGAAAAAAAATCAACTACGTTCCAAACTGCGTGAGGCCGTGGTCGTGTCTCCCCACTCCGGACGCCTCCCGCCTCCCGTGTCCAGCTCGCTTGGTAGCGGGACAAATCCTTGTGGAAATGAAGTGAATGGTATTCTTTCCTTGGAATGGAGAAGGAAAATTAGAAGGGAAATCTTTGAAAATGCTTTAAACACGCCTCACGTTTCACCTTGCCGCCGTCTCTTCAGGATGTGAGTGGAAAAAAGTGTCAAACCTCTAAGCCAACAAGAGAAGGCGTTTTCTGGGCTTAGATGAAGAAATCTGCAAAATTAGGAAATAATGTTTGTGCCATTTCTGGAAGCCCCGAACAGGCTCGGTTCACCTCCAAGTGATTTACCTGTGGCTCTCCGTGATTATTTACTTGGCTATTCAGTTCAAGACAATCACAGGAATGTACGGCCCATAAATTAGAATAGCTATGAAACACAGGCTGCCTTTATGTAGAAACATAACTTTTGCAGGTTTTTTTTTTAAACAAAGGGAAAATACATTTAATATACAGGCTCAGAGTGATCAGTCTGCTCTTACTGCCTCCTTTTTAATATCAGAGTTCAGCGCAGCTCTCTTGCCTGTCCTAGGTTTTTGCCCTTGTAACTGACTCCGGGCCCAGGAGACGGATATTCCCCCAAATGCTCCCTGACTGAGCCCCTCTGGGGCTTTGCCCACCATGCCCGTCCCACCCCCAAGCTTTGGCTGCCTCCCTGTTTGAAGGGTGGGGCTTTTCACAGCAGGTGAATATAGAAGTAGGGTCAACTGTGGTGGGGGGAGGAAGAAGAGCATGATCTTGAGGCTGGACTCACCAGCTCTGGACCCAGGCTCCAACACACACAGGCATGGACCCCTGGCAGGTGACTTCATCACGCCCGTCCCTAAAACGGGCTAACCATACCCCTGGTGGAGTTACAGTGAGAAATAGAGATAACAAGTGGAAGTACAAGACCTGACATTTAATAAACTGTTGTAAAGATGTCGAGATGATGGCTCTGGAGTAGTCGGCATTTTGTGGTGAGTGGAAAAGCCTCAAATTGAGGCTGGAAAATCAGTCAGAGGAAGGGGAGGGTTGAGATGGGACATCGACAGCTTGAAAGGGAGGAGGAGGGTTGAGCGTCTGGCCAAGTCAGGAGAGCAGACCACTGAAAAAGACAACAGGTTGCCTGCAGGTAACTTTGAGGAAGGGCCAATCTGTCTGAGATCTGAGCTGGCACTGATTAATGAAGACTTTTAAAGCTAGGAAGTAGGACCTGGTGACTAGAGGCAGGTGTCTCGGTCCAACTGCTTCTAGTCCTAATAGAGAGAGTGCATCAGAGCTCTGATTCTGGAGCCAACTGCCAGAGTTTGTCTCCAGGTCCAGCTCTTGCTAGCTGTGCAACCTTGAGCCAGTGACTTAACCTCTCTGAACTTTGGTTCGTTTCTCTGTAAAATGGAAGTTATAAATGTATCTACCTAGCTCATCAGATTTTGTTATGAGAATTAAATAAAATTAATATGGGTAAAGCTCTTAAATAGTTCCTGACACAGCACACCCACAAGGTGTTTGCTATTTTAACATGATTTGTTCCTATCAACAAATTCATTCAACAAGTGTTTATGGGTAAGGCATTGTGTTAGGCACTGGTTGTGAAGTGGTTTGCACCATCTCTGCCCTCTTGGAACTGAAAGTTTAGCCCTCAAGAATGCCGTTTTGCTCCTTGCCAATAGCTCAGCCAAGACATGGTTTTGGCGTTCATTCTCAGGAATGTACTATGGACTGCAGGCCATTTCTCTGGTTTCATTTATTTCTTGCCATACCTGCTCCTCCAGACTTCAGGTAATTGGGAGTTGTTGGGACATTCTATAAAAAGCTTACAGAATTGAGGGTACTCAATCAATGCTGAATAATAACAAGAGAAATGTATAATGTATCAACAGATTATGTTGGGGTCTTCACGTTCCTTTGTCTCATTAATATATATGGGAGCACACTTCCTCTGCTTTGCTCCCCCGGTGTGGACTGGCCTCTAGCTCGCGAGGAGGGGCAGGCTTCACAGAGTCCGGCCCAGGGTCTGGTGAGGCGCGGGGTGCAGCTCAGGACCCAAACATGCATCTTCTTCATTACTCTTGGCGATTTCCTTTCATGGGAAGAGCTGCCCTTTACTGACCTCTTCCCGTCTACCAGGCCCGGTGCTAAGCACGTTCTTCTGTCATTTTGCTTTATCCTTAAAACAACCCAGGGAAGTAAGTTCTTTTGACTTCTCTCTGTGTCTGAAAGAGCAAAGTCAGAGAGACATATAACAATTTGCTCAAGTTCACCCAAAGCAGCAGGGATTCTAACTCAGGCACAGGCATACGCTACCATGCACAGATCTATGCCACTGTCCCCTCTTTTAACAAGTCTCTCCAGCCTCTAATATACTTGTTCCCCTAGAAAATGTAAGCCCACCGTCTTCAGCATAAAAACAGAGCTGTTTACTTTTAGGAAACCTCAAGGCCTTTAGTATAGCACGCCCTGTTTTCTACAAGGGAATTCTTGTCGCATTTTGCACATCTCTTATTTCCTTGTTTATTTTCAGTGACTCTGACTTCTGTCAACTACTGTACCTTGGTGCAATGCTTGGTACAAAGCAGATGCTCAAGAAATATTT